>NC_136498.1:118661552-118751552 GCF_053919585.1 Euprymna scolopes | reverse complement strand
TAGAGTTCTTAAAGGTCAAATCGTTGAAATTTGACCCCTTTACAGCCAAATTTCTGGCTGACACCCGTCACATCGATTTTCCCAAATCTCAGTACCCGGTATTTCAAATTTCAAAGTCTATAGACTAAAAATTGACAGAGTTATTGCGTAGGGAAATGTACACAGACAGACAGACAGACACGTTCACTTTTATAGATATATAGATTGTATTAGTCAAAGTATGTGAAGTGTGAATGTTAAAATATTACTTTCAAAATAATTATTATAATAATAAAATATTGATAAATAAAAAATAAATGTAAAAACTAATTAATTTATAATTAGATATCAAGCAGAAATGAATTATAACTAATTGACTTATGACTATTGATAAAACTCATGAATGTATATTATTTCATATTGAAATGGTTTAAAACCAAACATTTTATATTCAACGTATTAGTTAATTAAGTTATAATATACACTGAATTAATAATAGAATAATATTAAGTGAAAGACATTAGAATCGTATAAACATTACTTATTAGTGAAATTATAGGATGCAAAGTGGTAAGTATGACAAAAGAATGAATGGTAAACAAAGTTGATATATCGGTGGTTTTGTTCAAAGGGCGATAACTCTATCGTACTAAAAATTAAATTAATTATAACTTTTTTTTCACTTAAAGTAAACAATTTACGATAAAGGATAATATAGCGAAATTATAAATCTCAACTAAACGTAATTATAGGTTTAGAATTAACTAATACTAAAAATTATAATTGAAGTAGTAATAAATTTGATTATAACAGTTAAGTGAGTTTAATTATGCATGATTTTAAATTAATAGATAATTTAATATAACTTTTTTTTAGTTTCGTATATGCAACCATGTGCAATAGATTTTAATTATTGATGTTATTTTCATAAATATGGATACATTAGTTATAATTAATAAATTTACTAATTATTAAATAGAACATTTTTGGTAGAATATCCCTAAATTAATAGAACTTGTTAGTACGAATAGATGGGTTTAGTGACTTTATTTCTAAAATTCAAAATGGCGTAATGTAAAAATATTATAAGGTATTTACAGCTTCTCTTCCAATTTTCGAATTTTAATCATGTCAAAACGCACTTTATTTACTTTTGATGGATTGTTTCTTGCTATTTCTTCTGGTGAGTTAAGGGCAAAATATATTAACTCATTAATGTCAAGATACTGTCAAGAATTGTAAATGTCAACTGAATCAAAGAAATAAATTGTAAGAAGGTCAAAATCATGAACTTTGGAATATAGACTTTTGTCATTCATTCAATATATATATATATATATATATATATATATATATATATATATATATATATATATATATATACAATATTAATATATTTTATCATTATATTTTCACTCCAAACAAGGCACAGTAAGTATTCTTCCAGTGATACCGCATGATCTGATTTTCCTGAGAAGATCTTCATGTTATATTCTGCCAAAAGCCTTAGGTATATCTAGAGCTACCGCTCCACCCTCTCCTGCTTTGTCCAGTGAATGGTATATATGTTCAGAGATTACAGTTAGGATGTCTGCTGTGAAATGGGCTTGCCTAAATCCATATTGTTGGTCGGTCAGAAGTTTAGCATCTGTAAGGTGATGGACTAGAGCTTGGTTAATTATGAACTCAAATATTTTGGCGAAAAGTGAGAGGGGGCTAATGGGATGATAATTTACTGGGTCAGTTCTTTCGCCAGAATTTTTAAAAACTGGTACCACAGAAGCAGTTTTCTAGCAGGCAGAAAAGCAAGATTCATTAAGGCAATTGTTGTTTGGAGAGAACTGTAGCTACTTCGTCGGAGCACTTTTTTAATAGCACAGCCGGGATGAGATCTGGTCCACATGCTTTTGAAGTGTCAAGATTTTTTATGATAGCATGCACCTGAGTAGGGGTGATTTTCAGATCGTCTAGACTGACGTTTGTCTGCAAAGGAAAGTCCGGAAAAGGGTGGTTAGCAGAGTCCATTGTGGAGTTAGAGGCAAACCGACTGGCAAGCATGTTAGCCTTCTCGGTTGAGGAGCAAACAACCTCATGATTGTTGGATAGTGGGGGAATTGTTGATTGCCCATTATTTACTACACTGTTGTAGATTTTCCAGAAGTCACGGCTTCCTAATTTCTGTGCTTCAATGCGTTTTTTGGTGGTTTCAGTAAATTCTCTCTTAGCTGTCGCTATTTCTTTCTTACAGTTACTTCTGGCTTCTATATACTTCTGTCTGTTTGAACTGGACTTATGTCGGTTAAATCTGCGGTACGCAATCTGCCTGTGCGCAATGGCAGCTGCACAAGTAGAAGTAAACCATTGGGGATAGTGAGGCTTGCTATAAAATTTCCGCGTGGGAACATGTGCTTCAATTGCCGTTTTGAACCATTCAGTGGTCTCATTTGCGCACTGTTCAGCAGGAAGTGAAAAGATATTTCGCCATGGGACATCTCTGATGAGATCCCTGATGGCTTCCCGGTCAGCCTTTTTATAATATCTCGTTGTTTTGAGCAATGGCTCTTCAGTTTTGGCTCTAGAGTTTACGGCGATTTCAATCATTATCACTGCATGATCAGCGTTCCCAAGTGGGATGCGGGCATTCGTAACACAATCATCGGGAACTGTGGTCACAAACAGATCTAGAAGTGATGCGTGTTGTTCTTGCTGGTCTGGGAAACAGGGTTGAAACGTAATCATCTGTGATAGGGAATGAGATATAGAGAAGCTATGTGTTGTGCTACTAGCTGTGTCTGTGTAATTAGAGAATCCAAGCCAGTTGCTGTGGTGGACATTGAAGTCACCAAATACATGCACTTATGCGCTAGTATCGAAGGAAAGTGCTGTATCTATGCTGTTAGAGACTTTGTTTATTAGGGTACAGTACTGGGTCGCGGGAGAACGGTAGAGAAAATAAAAGTAACTAATGTCATGTTGCATGTTAAGTCTAAAACATATAAAGGCTTAATCGTCCGATTCTAATTTTGTTTCTCTAGTCAAGGGAAGGGTGTTTCGAATATAGACTCCAGGCCCGTGCATATGTCTGTCAGAGTTCAAAATAGGAATGTACGGATGCACGTCTGTGGAAAAAAACCTATGACACACTTCCTCCCTTTTAATTATATGACGTTATTTTCACAGTCTTTCGACTGGCTGAAATTTTGTCATTCTAAGTTATTTACTTTTTATTTATTTAAGTCATTTCAGCCCATTTTTCGGTCATTTTTGTTTATCTTATGGAATTTCATGTCAATTAGGATTTATTAGGTTGGCGACTCTTTTTTGGATCCCTGCCCAGGAATGAGAGACTAGTACCAGATGCACCAGTCCAAATGTGACAGCAGTACTCCATACATGGGCGAATGGTGGCTTTGTAGAGGTACAGGATACTTTCAGCCGTAAGTTACTTTCTAGCACGATAGAGAGAGCCCACATTCTTTATAGCAGCCTTAGCAATGATCTACATGTATCTATTCCAACTTATGTTTCCTGTGACCGTTAAGCCAAGGATATAGATTTGCTTAGATAAATATTTTTACAGTTTTAATAAAAGGGCTAGAATAATACGAGGGTACCTTCATTCATGCTGAACGCCACAGAATGCCCAGCATCAATATATTACATATCAAAGATGCCTCTGAGGAATTTCCACAGGTTCCACTAGTCTATATATTTATATGATAGCGTGTGTTTTATTTTCTGTATCACGCTTATAGCCGGGTCGTTTAATTGTTATTTACTTCCATTTCTTGTAACTAATAATTTTTCTAAGAATTCTTTGCAATTTCTTCTGGAGTAAGCTACAAAATTATCACATTTCATAATTGAGCATTCTCTTCAAAAAATGTTCCATTGCCAAAAGTGTTTATTCATAAAGTCTGAAGAAATTCTGGTTTTTGAAAATTTTCAAACGATATAATGCTTGAAATTGTCGAACTGGACATTGAAACAATTGTAACGTAAAATGAAATATACTTTTTGTTGCCATCAACACCTTGTTTTGAAGTCTTGATTTTGCATACACAGTATATATATATATATATATATATATATATATATATATATATATATATATATATATAGCCATAACTTTGCATGTAACACCAAGGGAGAGAATTCCGTATATCTTCACACAAGCGTTTTTATTTACTGAAACTTCATGTATCTACGAGACTATTATTAAGTGAAAACACAAAATAGTTAACGTGTCAAGAATGGGTTTCTAAGCAATAACGTTGGGTAGCTTTTTGTTACATATTTTATTAGACTTGCTCGTTACCGTGCACAATTCATCTGTTTTTAATGATGGGTGGAAGGGTTGATCAAAGAATCCAAACAATACGAATATAGAGTTATACAATGTGTGCGATTGTTATGAATGAAAAAAAATGCAAAAAAAAATCTGCGATTATATGTGATCAGTGTTTACTGTAAGCAAATAATTTAATGAGTAGCAAGCGTAGTACATGTTAGTGGGAGGGTATAAACTCCACTAAATTTCTCTTAATATGACGACAAAATATTGATCCGGACAAAATAGTCAAAATTGATTATTTCATCATTCATTATGACGGAAATAAATGACGAAGCATTTTTATGTAGATTTGTTGATTAAGATATTTCGGTTAGCATAATAGGGGGAACGGTTACTTATCTTTAAAATAATAAGAGGAGTAGGATACGATGGATAATTGGAGAAAAACAGAAAGAAAAAAAAGAAGAAAAGAATGAAAGAATGAAACGAAAGAGGGTAGAAATGGACGTTGAAATAGAGTAAAAAGAAAAGAAAGAAAGAAAGAAATGATGGAATAAAGGAAGGAGCAAAACAATAAAGTGAGAAAGAAAGAATGAAGAAAAGTGAGGAAACAAAAGAAGAATAAAGGAAGAAAGGCAGAAAAGAAGAACTAATAAGAAAAAAAACGGGAAAAAGAAAGAAAGATAAGAAAGAAGGAAGACAGAAAAGAAAGAAATGAGGGGGGGGGGAATCCAAGGCAAAAATGAAAGAAACTGACAGAACAAAAATGGCGACCGTAATATAAAATAATAGAAAGAAAAGAAGGAAAATATAAACAGAGAGAGATAGGGAGAGAGAGAGAGAGAGAGAGAGAGAGAGAGAAAGGGAGAGAGAAAGGGAGAGAGAAAGGGAGAGAGAGAGAAAGGGGTATGGATAGGGGTAGAAGGAGAGAGAGAATGGAATGATAAGAATGGTCGACCTAAATAAATTCGAAACAAAGGGTTTTCGAACGAAACAAATTTTGAAAGCGTTACCTTCACTACGAAGATAAGGAGCTCCAAATGCAATACAAAATAAATGGAAAAATCTAAAAGAAAAATAAAGACGCGGTACACGATTTTATCTCAACATAGAAACAGATATTTTTCCCGTTGCACGTCACGTGGTGCGTTGCCGATTGTGCGCGCAAAGAAACATGGCCGACTCTTAACAGCATTCGCTTTGCAAGACGCAGGGCGATTATTAACGGTTCACAAACAGTAAATTTGATATTTCGTAAGCTTTACTTAGAAGAACAAAGAATAAGACGTATTTTTCTTTCTGCATCGATATACAGCATGATGCACAAGTCAATTGTTGAGCATGCTAAGAAAAATTATGAAAATTAAATGGAACGATCTAATACCAAATACTGAAGTACTCAACAGGGCCAACATGGACGGCATAGAAGCTGTACTCGCCACCACACAACTGCGATGGACCAGACATGTGGCCAGAATGGAAAACTATCGCATCCCCCAAATCCTATTGTATGGAGAATTGGAAAATAGGTGAAAAATTGGTGGGCAGAAACTCCGCTACAGTGGTTGTGATAAAGCGCCACCTAAAGGCAAGGAATACGAACACAAAAAATTGGGAAGAGCTAGCAGCAGATCGAAGCATATAAGATATCAATGGATACACACTCGAGAGTCAAAACAATGAAAAGAATATGCTGTTGTCATAGCCCTAGTGATAAAGTGACACCTAAATATATGAATATGAACAGGAAAAATTGGGAAGATCTGGCAGCAGACCGCACAAACGAAAGGCAGAAATAGAGGCAAAAATAAAGACCAGATCTGAACAAAAACATTACCAAAGGCAACACCCTGGTCACTAACTCTAACCCTAACCCTAACCCTAACCCTGGTCACTACCCATGCATAAATTGTGGGAAAACTTTTAACACTGAGCGTGGAATGCTACAACACTGTATGATAAAGCACCAAGACCCTGACTAATCATCTTCAGCAATGAAGGAATGCGTGATGATGATGTAATGTTATGACCCTTTAGGCTGTGATCATAGCGTAGTATCTGTTAACTGTGGCAAGCGGGGTCAAGGGTCAGAACATCATTATTATTGTTATTGTATTCTTGTTAATTGATTTGAGCGACGGATGGTCGCTGGATCAGTTATTATGATTAGAAGAATAAACAATTAAATTACGAAAGAAATGATTGGCGTGTGAATCGCAAAAAGAATATGAAAATAGAAAATATATGTAAACATTATTTTTGGGTTTTGAATAAACAAATAACTAGGTGGATTAGATTGGTATGAGACACGTAATTAGGTGACGTAATAGAACACGTGATGTAGTTAGTTTTGGAGAGATTAAGAGAGTTGAGGATTGACCACCAGAGCATACAGACGTCTAGACCAGGGTGGACAGACAGCTAGGAGCGGGCTGTAAGAATAGAAAATGTAGAAACTGCAGATCCTTTGAAAACCATTTGAGACAACTGTAATAAATTTATATTATAAAAATATAAAGAGTTGTTTTAATGGTTTCATAAATAAGAACAGCTGTCTCAATTGGTTGGTGCTGATCGCTTCATGGTTCGTCACTGAACAGCAGGAAGTTAAAAGAACTCTTAAAGAAAAAGGTATGAAGCATATATTATTCTTCTTACATATGAACTGTAAAAATATCCCGTGTGATAAGTTTGATACAACATGCTTCAGTTTACACGTCAATATCATGTCTCTGGCTAAACAACATAGATACGATTTATACGTTTATTATTTGTCTGTTAAAAGAACAATATCTCACATCCACTAGATAACACATGACACGTTTTAATATATCATCTCCTCCAATATAAACCAATATACAACAATGATGATGATGATGATGATGATGATGATGATGATGATGATGATGATGCACGATGCACGATGCACGATGCACGAAAATGACTCGTATGAAATCGTTAATGAAATCTACACGTTCTGTAATCCAACCATATTGTGATATTCAATGCCAGTCTATGCCTGGAAAGCACTTTGCTTCTCTTTCCCCCACTTTGTGTATTTTTCTCTCCTTTTCGCGCACACTAGATAATTCGCATGCGTGCTTTAACGGCTGCTGCCGCTTATATCTTCACAAGCCATCCACAACTGCTGCTGATATTTTCACACGAACCCATATACGCTCTGTTACAAATCGTTTCATTATTAAGAATTAAACGCAGAAGGAATTCACCCTAGGGGTTATAACTGGTTTCATCCAAAGGAGGAAGTTTCATGGGAATATCAAGTTCACAAGCAGTCCCCAGTTGCTTGTAAATCCCGGTCAGGGGGAATGACGACGTTAGGTTTTTGCAATTCTTAAAAGGAGATGTTGACGTGATCCTACATACAGCGGTTGATATTCTAAAATCTTCTTAAATAGTCACCCATCTAGTACTGACCAGACTCAAGGTTGCTTAACGGGTTATCTAACAAGAACCGGTGTGCCAGCGAGATTATGTCGTATATCATTAGTGAGAAGGGTGATCTTGATGGGCTTCACGCGCATCGGTTTCTTATGTACTCCTGATTTGCATGTCATATCCACACGTTCTTATATTCAACTGCGGAAAAATAAAGACTGTTGAACATTCATGAGTGGAACTTGGTGGTCAAGTCATGCATAGAATGGTGTTTGATTATATCAAATAGGGTTGGATCTCAGAAAGGAATGTGAATTTTATTAATAATCCCATTAATGGCTTTTTTCATTGATTTTGTATAACACGCTAGATAAACTTAAAAAAAATGTATTTCATGTGTTCTGTATAGTAATACCGTAGAACATTTAAAGTACGTACGTGTGTCACGGTTTCCAGATTATAAATTATTCGATTGGGAGATCCTGTTTATTAAAAGGAAGGATTACATACTACGAATATTAAATTATTAATATATAGATACGCTAATTTAAGGTTCGCAGTATGTTATCACAATTATCATAATTGGATGACCTTCCATTTCTTGTAATAAATAATTTTACCAAGAATTCTTCATAAGTTTTGGTTTCGGTTTCAATTCAAACTGATGCACCAAGTTATATGAATATATATTTTTTATTTTTGAAATCATAACTTTATAATACAATTTGTAGCTGACATAACTCAAGTTTTATGTATATATATATATATATATATATATATATATATATATATATATATAATATTAAGTAATGTGATTGATAATTTAAAATTTAAAAATCAAATTATAATTAAATTAAAAATCCGTTTCATAAGAAGGAACAACAACAAAATCAATTATCTGTACGATCGTTTCGGAAAACAATGCTTTTTATTGTGGTATACATCAAGTTATGTACAATAATTATATATAGATTTTTGATAAGCAAGGTCTCCTCATCAGCAAATTTTGAAGGGTTTTTATTGAATTTAAAAGACACCATAAATAAACCTAGTAAGGCAGATGAATCTTTTAATTTTTCGTTTTTTGAAATCAGGAACTGTGGTTAAAATAGTCATTTAGATGTTTGCTATAGCTTTTTATCTTATTGAATCATTCAATAAGATAAAAAGAGATTACAAGGAAAGGAAAGACTGCTTGTAAACAACGTCACCATTTCGTTGCAAGCCCTTACTGCCTTTTCTTACACCCCCCTCTTCTTGTTGGTGAAATAATCCCGACAGTGCGTGTCTGGAAAATTTGTTGTCAAAGGACGCTTTGTCAGGCTGGAGTTCGTATTGCGTTTTAATGAACTCCCTGTATGTTTATAAGTAGGATATATAACAAAAGCGTCTAGTTTATATAAATAAGTTTGATACAATATAATGTAAGTATATTTGCATTGAATGTATCGAAAGAATGTCTACATGCAAAACGAAATTATAATAGACGTAAATAAGCAATACGTAATGTTAGTTTGATCTATGATATTGCGTCACTGCATGGACTCTTCCAGATATAATAAATAGTAACAAAAACAGTCTAACCAATCCATGCAGTATACGGCAAAACAATCCTTCAGTATTTTCTGTAAATAGATAATCTTATCAAAAACATTGGTTTCAGTTCGTTAAGACAACAAAATAATGTAATAATTACTTTTATTTCCTACGCACACATTTTCAGTTTCAACCGTGGGTTATAGGATGTAAAAGTTTCTTTTTCTATTATTTCCAAGTTAAAATCTACTTTTAAAATTGAATACTCATCGAATGTGCCGTCTCTCGGCCTGTGCTCATAACCTTATATAAATACATTGTCATAACTTTATATTAATACATTGTCATTAGTTTATATTAATACATTGTCATAAATGTATATTAATACATTGTCATAAATGTATATTAATACATTGTCATAAATGTATATTAATACATTGTCATAATTTATATTAATACATTGTCATAAATGTACATTAATACATTGTCATAAATGTATATTAATACATTGTCATAAATGTATATTAATAGATTGTCATAAATGTATATTAATACATTGTCATGAGTTTATATTAATACATTGTCATAAATGTATATTAATACATTGTCATAAATGTATATTAATAGATTGTCATAAATGTATATTAATAAATTGTCATAAATGTATATTAATACATTGTCATAAATGTATATTAATACATTGTCATAAATGTATATTAATACATTGTCATACATGTATATTAATACATTCTCATAAATGTATATTAATACATTGTCATAAATGTATATTAATACATTGTCATGAGTTTATATTAATACATTGCCATAAATGTATATTAATACATTGTCATAAATGTATATTCATACATTGTCATAAATGTATATTAATACATTGTCATGAGTTTATATTAATACAGTGTAATAAATGCTTATTAATACATTGTCATAAATGTATATTAATACATTGTCATAAATGTATATTAATACATTGTCATGAATGTATATTAATACATTGTCATAAATGTATATTAATACATTGTCATAAATGTATATTAATACATTGTCATAAATGTATATTAATACATTGTCATGAGTTTATATTAATACATATTCATAAATGTATATTAATACATTGTCATAAATGCATATAAATATATTGTCATAAATGTATATTAATACATTGTCATAAATGTATATTACTACATTGTCATAAATGTATATTACTATATTGTCATAAATGTATATTAATACCTTGTCATGAGTTTATATTAATACATTGTCATCAATGTATATCAATACATTGCCATAAATGTATATTAATACATTGTCATAAATGTATATTAATACATTGTCATAAATGTATATTAATACATTGTCATAAATGTATATTAATACATTGCCATAAATGTATATTAATACATTGTCATAAATGTATATTAATACATTGTCATAAATGTATATTAATACATTGTCATAAATGCATATTAATACATTGTCATGAGTTTATATTAATACATTGTCATAAATATATATTAATGCATTGTCATAAATGTATATTAATAAATTGTCATAAATGTATATTAATACATTGTCATAAATGTATATTAATAAATTGTCATAAATGTATATTAATACATTGTCATAAATGTATATTATTACATTGTCATAAATGTATATTAATACATCGTCATAAATGTATATTAATACATTGTCATAAATGTATATTAATACATTGTCATAAATGTATATTAATACATTGTCATAAGTTTATATTAATACATTGTCATAAATGTATATTAATACATTGTCATAAATGTATATTAATATATAGTCATAAATGTATATTAATACATTCTCATAAATGTATATTACTACATTGTCATAAATGTATATTTATACATTGTCATAAATGTACATTAATACATAGTCATGAGTTTATATTTATACATTGCCATAAATGTATATTAATACATTGTCACAAATGTATATTAATACATTGTCATAAATGTATATTAATACATTGCCATCAATGTATATTAATACATTGCCATCAATGTATATTAATACATTGTCATAAATGTATATTAATACATTGCCATAAATGTATATTAATACATTGTCATAAATGTATATTAATACATTGTCATAAATGTATATTAATACATTGTCATAAATGTATATTAATACATTGTCATAAATGTATATTAATACATTGTCATAAATGCATATTAATACATTGTCATGAGCTCTATTAATACATTGTCATAAATATATATTAATACATTGTCATAAATGTATATTAATAAATTGTCATAAATGTATATTAAAACATTGTCATAAATGTATATTAATACATTGTCATAAATGTATATTAATACATTCTCATAAATGCATATTAATACATTGTCATGAGCTTATATTAATACATTGTCATAAATATATATTAATACATTGTCATGAATGTATATTAATAAATGGTCATAAATATATATTAATACATTGTCATAAATGTATATTAATAAATTGTCATAAATGTATATTAATACATTGTCATAAATGTATATTAATAAATTTTCATAAATGTATATTTATACATTGTCATAAATGTATATTAATAAATTTTCATAAATGTATATAAATAAATTGTCATGAATGTATATTAATACATTGTCATAAATGTATATTAACATAAGGTTATGACAATGTATTAATATAAACTTATGACAATGTATTACTATAAAGTTATGACAATGTATTAATATAAAGTTATGACAATGTATTAACATAAGGTTATGACAATTTATTAATATAAAGTTATGACAATGTATTTATATAAACTTATGACAATGTATTAATATAAAGTTATGACAATGTATTCATATAAAGTTATGACAATGTATTCATATAAAGTTATTACAATGTATTAATATAAACTTATGGCAATGTATTAATATAAAGTTATGACAATGTATTAATATAAGGTTATGACTATGTATTAATATAAAATTATGACAATGTGTTAATATAAGGTTATGACAATGTATTAATATAAAGTTTTTATGGATTTTACTTGTGCAAATGGAAACTCAATTAACTTTCTTGGAGTTATATTTTTGGATTTTACCGTCATTGGATTATTTATCTTTCACCAGACTATCCATTCACGTGTAATTACCTTTTTCTTCACAATATTCTCTCTGCTTCACTTTCTGTTATCAAGTAAGATCTTTGACTTATTTGTAGTTTCATTAAATACTTTTGAATCCAAAATCCGATCCCGCATTTTACTAATTCCTACCGTCTGATGAGAAGGAAAGTATTTCTTCGAAACTTCGCTGATTAATGACTATCCACTTATCAAGTGTTTCCTTTTCAGATTAAATATGTTTTTAACTCTTTTTTAAAGTGTTTTTTAACATGTTTTATTAACTGTTTGTTCTTATATATATATATATATATACACACACACACACACACACACACACACACACACACACACACACACACACACATATATATATATATATATATATATATATATATATATATATATATATATATATATATATACACGAGCGTGTGTTTATATATCTATACTCCTATATATCTGGGGTTTGTTTACCTGCTGACATTCATAATAAAACCCCTTTTTTTTCTATTTTTTTAAAAAGAAAATACAACTTTGTTATATATGGGTCGTGGAATTGCATTCATCTGCAAAAGATCTAACTAATTTGCATATTCTTGTAAACATTTTAATTTTTAATTATTCGCTATTAGTTTTTTTGTTTGTTTTCTGTTGGGATGATCATCTTTAGTTAACTATTTCGTATAATTATATTCATACAGATATTACACATGATTTATACTTGTGTAATGTTTACGTAAAAAGGTTTTACTAAACACAAAACCCTTTCTATATATATTTATTTATGCGTGTCTATATTTGTTTAAAAAACTTGGCTTACAAAACTTCTCTGCCAGTTTTTGGGCTACAGGCATTAAACTTAATATATGGGGTATTCGAACTCATGCGAAACTTTATATTTGGGTTTTAGCCGGGTAAAATCGACGCAAAAGTATGAAAATTAAAGAAATGGAATTTGCCAGGTGAAGGTTGAACGACGGCATTACGAATATGCATGCGTAGTGTAATAGCTTTTGGTTCATGTTTTAATTATTAGCCTTGCAACAAACATGTCTTAATAGCTCAGGCATTAACATCAAAGGCAAAAGTAAATTGTAAGTTGAAACGTTTTGGTTTCGATTCTCGGTGGTGGCACATGAGTCATTTTTTCAAACTTTTTAAATCACTACTATATAGTGGATCCAATATGATATAATATAATAATAAATACGAAATCTGCATTAATCAAAATATCATATTTATACGTATTTTATGACCTGGCAATGCTTCCAGTATATATATATATATATATATATATATATATATATATATATATATATATATATATATATATATATATATATATGGTGGATTCTCTCATCGAAGACGATGAATGAGGGTTCAGTATGCAATCTACAGCAGCTCCCAAGATCTGTGACACCACATGCGTAATTGCAATCCTGTAGACGTCCGGCACACTCCTCCGCAGATGGTGAACTTTCATATGCTCGTCGGTCAAAGATGCCTTCTCGAATGAACAGATAACCCTGCTTTGCTGCGTGCTCTGAAACCACAATGGCATACATATTCATTTTTAGGTGGATGTTTCTTGTGTTTTGCCTTCATATTTGCACAAAGGGTGTCCCTATGACAAAGGCGGTTATGTTCAAATTCTTTGGTCCCCAGGAAACACGTCTTCCTCCATTTTCTGCGATTCTCTGCTGCACTCTCCCAGGAACTCAGAGTAATTCCACAACGTTTCAGGTTGTCTTTTAGTTTATCTTTGTAACGAAGCAGGGGACGCCCTATTGGACGGACAGAATATATATATATATATATATATATATATATATATATATATATATATGTATGTATGTATAGTAATATATATATATATATATATATATAGATAGTAAAAGTGGTAATTAGTAAAAACCTGAAGAAAGTGCTCAATACTATTACAGAGCAAATATATATTTTTTATATTAGCATTTTATCTTCTTAGTTACATATGTTTCGGTTATTGAATTGTATCAACGATCCAGTAACTTCATCAGACTTTATAGAAAAAGTCTGATGGAGTTACTTGATCATTGATACGACTCGGTAACTGAAACATGTGTAACTAAGCAGATAGAACGGTAATAATATATATAGCGTTTCAAGGATTACATAAAGGACGATCTTAAAGCTTTTAAGATTCCTGTTCAGAACTGGGAGACCCTGGCCAAACGCCGGCCTGAATGGAGGAGGCTAGTTGAGGGGGTTCTGAATCTTTTGCAAGGAAAACATTACTCATGCTGAACTCAAGAGAAGCCTTCGGAAGGAGAACGTGTCGGTTTTACCGATTGAATTGAAGAGCTGGAAATGTGAGACTTGTAATAGTGTGCTCCTCTCAAAAGCAGCTTACATTAACCATAAAAAAACACATGCCATGAGCAAATTGAGCAAAAAAAAAAGAAAAAAAAAACGGAGCCAGAAGTGAAACAAGTTTTAACAAACAACTTTGTCTGCCATATGTGTGGCAGACTGTCAAAGTCTAATGATGGCTTGAAAAGTCATCTTCAAGCTTACGGACGTTAAACTCAGTAGGAGTCGCTGAGGATTGACCTGATAACGATGATGAGGTTGGTGGGGAGCATTGGGATGGCTAACGTCTGTAAAGACGATGCAATTAGTATATATATATATGATTGCAACGTCTTGTCAGACGAGTGCCACTCCCTCAGCCACAAAGTCCATGAACATAAAAATGACTTCCTTCGCCACAGGACCATTTTAACAGACAAATGCCTGAGGGGGTATCCATACACAGATGATGAGTCTTAGCTTTGTACAATAGCTAAGTCTTTCGCTCGGTTCAAAATGTTGAGATCCAGCAACAAGCAAGAGCAAGATAGCCAGCAACAAGTTAAACTGCAGACCAGCTTAATGCAGGTACTGGTCTCCTGCTTTATATTTTTTTAATTAGAGATTTGCTTCTCCTAGAAAGGTTGCCTTCACCACGGCTTACGGGAGCTCTCTCCACCCCAATATATATATATATATATATATATTAAAAGGCTAACCGGTTTCGAACCTCGTGCAACAGAGCTAAACCGAGGTTAGGAAATTAGGATTAAAAATATTTTGCAATTAAAAATAATTGCAAATATGGCGGAAGATAAAAAAACGGGGAAAAATCAAATAGAAAACACATTAAGTCATAAAAACATTTCCTTTTTATTTACAAAGACATTTCATTTCTATATTTTTCGGTCGACACTGAACTGAGCCACAAGCACGATTATTTATAAAATTCTCGCAAGTGGCCGAACCGAAAAGTATTATTCAAAACAGCAGTTGACGGATAATTTGCATATCAGATTTTTGATGATATGTGCTGTTTAATCCTAATGTCTAATCTTTGCGACGTCCGCCTGATGTAGCATTTAAATAAATAAACAATAGAATTATTATGGTGAGGTGGAAGCAATTGAAGACAAAATGGTGTAGTCATCATCATATCGTATGAATCTGAAAATTCTCTTGTTGGCATTGGTTTCAACGATACTTTTATATTAAGAAATTCTGTAGAAAGACATCGGGGATTATGGGAGGGGTCACGTGAAGGTTGCCAACATCCTAAGTAAAAGTAATTTTGTGGAACGAATTGAATTTGGCCCTGGGACACTCAGGTCGTCAGTCTGTATCGTTAACCACTAGACAACCGGCACCTCCTAATAGATATCGTGAAAAAACAACATGTGGGTTTGAAATTTGTTTTGCAGATCTGTCACTTATATTAATTAACCACGGTAGGCGAAAGTAAATATGACATCTGCTTACTGAAGTGTCTTTAATTTTGTAAAAGTTTTGTAGATTCAACTTAGAGGATAGTCAATTTTGTTGAGAATCTTTGTAATAAATTTGACTTCGCTATCCAGGTCTTTTAACAAAACATTAGAGCTTTATTCGTAAGAGTCTTAATTAAATCGAATTTTTTTTAGTAGCACAAACAGAATCTTAACGTGTGTAAAGGCAAGTAAACGTAGGTTTACGATATACGGAAATGAAAAAACTTGAAGAAGTCTTGAAAACTAAAAATGGAGGAGTAGAATTACCTTCTTTGTCAACCATAGACTTAAGGGACGGATGAATGTTATTAAGGGATGTAAAAAAGCGTTCGCTCTCGTTTCGTTGCCAAACAAATAGAAGGTAGAAGGTTTCGTAAACGTAACGAAAGTACAGGTCTTATTTTTGAAGAACAGATACTGGACTCTTTTCGTGAAAATCTACGAAAATATTTGTCAAAGTCGGTCCCACTGAGAACCCATGTATACATCATTTATCATCTATAATATAAATCTCGTATGTCTGTTAAAATATATGTATGTATGTATGTATGTATGTATGTATGTATGTATGTATGTATGCTTAAAATCTTCGACATAGGCAGTGGATTTTTACGAGATCGGTATCGTTTTAAAGCTCAAAGCGGACGACAAAAATCGAAAAAATTGGCTAAAAACATTAATTCCTTCACCCTCAACTGGGCACTTTTCTACAAGGAGATATCGCTTTTTTCGCCGATATTTTCGAAAATCATCCCCTCATTTCGCCACTTCCGGTTTGACGATGGATGCAACAGAAAAAACATCACGTGTTTTTCACGTTCTTTTCTTCTTTCGCTGTATTGGTTCGAGCCTGCCAGCCTACTACCATTTGTTTTTGTTCAAGACACACCTCCAAACATCCGGGCAACGCCGGGCACCCAGGCTAGTCCAATATATATATACATATATATATATATATATATATATATATATATATATATATATAATGTCATTGAAGCTGAATTCAATTGACGTAGTGGCGAATTTCATTAATTCCGTGAAAATATTTTCGAGGCGGAAGTTGACTGCTTTATAAGGTGCTGCACATACAGGGTGCTCCAAAAGTCTTGACCATATTTCTTGCCCTCATATCTGCTTAACTCTGGTGTAATTTTCTAGCACGGTAGAGGGAGCCCACTTTCTTTGCAACTGGCTTAGCAATGTCCTCAATGTATTTGTTCAAATTCATGTTGCTTGTGAATGTTAGGCCTAGGAGTTTGAGGAGGTAAAAGTTATGGCAACATTTCAAGTTCTCAAATCTGCTTAACTATGAATGGTAACTATGAATGGTAACTATGAATGGTAAATATGAATGGTAACTATGAATGGTAGTAAGATTAAAGTGGAGCCATTTTAAAGCTAAATGCATTATGTATTTTTTGTAAGGCTATTGATTTTTTGTCCTTTCTTTTTCAGATCCAGTAATGGCGTTCACTCAACCATAAAAGGCAGAAAGATGGATTGGACGATCTAGTCAAGATTATCACAATCTCATACCCTGGCCGTCTAGATATCCAGATCTGACACCCTACGATTTTTTGGAGTGTGGGTGGGGTGGAAAACTGGTCTATGTACCTCCCATTCCAAGAGACGTGGATGAGATGAAGGCCCGAATAACAGAAGCTGTTACAATCATTCTCAACGCAATGTTGCAACGCGTTTTACAAGAATTGAATTATCAGTTTGATGTGTGTCATGTGACCAATGGTTCTCATATTTAACATCTTTGAACATTCCATGAATAACTTGAGATGAAAAGATTTCTGAATATACCAGGTGCGTTTTTATATTCTTGATAGTTCTTGGGATATTCTATGTCAAAAGGTGCCCAAGATCTTTGGAACACTCGATTAATATAGACTCTAAAAGTGGGACACGAGTGAAGAGATTAGGAACATCAAAAAGATGCATAAGTTTCTCAGAGTAATTACAGTTCTGCAAAGTATATAAAGTTAGCAAATGTAAATGAATCCTTAATGCAAAAGAGTTCTAATATGATTGTAAGCCGTTTGGCAAACTTGTGTTGAGGTACCCTATCATTGATAATATGAGTTTTAAAGGTACCTCATTTTTATGTGTCGGGAGCGAATAGAACCAGTTAGAAAATGTAAGGAAAAATCTTAACTTACTTGGCTACATATATGAGTACTTCAAAAGGTCGGTTGTGTAAAAAATAATTGGGGTGAAGAAAGGCTAAAATAGCGACGTGTTTTTTTTTTGTGGTTGATGGTCACATGATCGATGCAGACTGTCGCCGTTTATATGCGAATGAAAACGGACGTGAAGCGAACAGGGTACGAGTTGAACAAAGGTATGCTACGTATGTCGTGTGCAAGTCAACTTGAAAGAATGTTGAGTTTTTGAGTTGAAAGGTTTGATAACATATTGTGGAGCTGGAAGTTTTGAGAACAGAGTGTAGAGTTGGAAGTTTTGACAACAGAGTGTGGAGTTGGAAGTTTTGACAATAGAGTGTAGAGTTGGAAGTTTTGACAAAAGAGTGTAGTGTTGGAAGTTTAGACAACAGAGTGTAGAGTTGGTTGGAAGTTTTGACAACAGAGTGTAGAATTGGAAGTTTTGACAACAGAGTGTAGAGTTGGAAGTTTGACAATAGAGTTTTGAGTTGGAAGTTTTGACAAAAGAGTGTAGAGTTGGAAGTTTTGACAAAAGAGTGTAGTGTTGGAAGTTTTGACAAAAGAGTGTAGTGTTGGAAGTTTAGACAACAGAGTGTAGAGTTGGAAGTTTTGACAAAAGAGTGTAGAGTTGGAAGTTTTGAGAAAGAGTGCAGAGTTGGAAGTTTTGACAAAATTGTGTAGAGTTGGAAATTTTGACAAAATTGTGTAGAGTTGGAAGTTTTCACAACAGAGTGTAGAGTTGGAAATGTTGACAAAATTGTGTAGAGTTGGAAGTTTTGACAACAGAGTGTAGAGTTGGAAGTTTTGACAAAATTGTGTAGAGTTGGAAGTTTTGACAACAGAGTGTAGAGTTGGAAGTTTTGACAACAGAGTGTAGAGTTGGAAGTTTTGACAACAGAGTGTAGAGTTGGAAGTTTTTACAACAGAGTGTAGAGTTGGAAATGTTGACAACAGAGTGTAGAGTTGGAAGTTTTGACAACAGAGTGTAGAGTTGGAAATGTTGACAACAGAGTGTAGAGTTGGAAGTTTTGACAAAAGAGTGTAGAGTTGGAAGTTTTGACAAAAGAGTATAGAGTTGGAAGTTTTGACCACAAAGTGTAGAGTTGGAAGTTTTGACAAAAGAGTGTAGAGTTGGAAGTTTTGACAAAAGAGTGTAGAGTTGGAAGTTTTGACAACAGAGTGTAGAGTTGGAAAGTTTGACAACTGAGTGTAGAGTTGGAAGTTTTGACAACAGAGTGTAGAGTTGGAAGTTTTGACAACAGAGTGTAGAGTTGAAATTTTTTACAAAAGAGTGTAGAGTTGGAAGTTTTGAAAACAGAGAGTTGAGTTGGAAGTTTTGACAAAAGAGTTTTGAGTTGGAAATTTTGACAAAAGAGTTTTGAGTTGAAAATTTTGACAAAAGAGTGTGGAGTTGGAAATTTTGACAAAAGAGAGTTTAGTTAGAAGTTTTTGGAACTTGGTCTCCATAAATATGGCCGAATTGTGCGTATATCTACCGGATCTAACTGATAAAATTTAAAGGTGTCATTTTATTGACGTAATCTTGATTAACCGTCCCCCTAAGTAATCCAATTTACAAAATTCCCACAACATATGTTTAATACGCTATAAATACATTGACTAATGTATACCCATTAACCCTTCTCGATTGGCTTCTGGGCCTTGATAAGTAGTGATTCCTATGTAAAAAATCACCTGCAACACTCATACAGTCCTAGTCCATAACATTCCCATTACCATACTGGACTCTAGGCATGACACATTTATCTTTGCACTCCTCACCTGTTTGCCGCAACACATTCTTGAAGCCATCAGAACCAAACAAATTAATCGCCATCTCATCAAACCAGAGGACATGGTTCCAGTAATCCACGTGCTTTGTTGACATGTCTTCAGCAAACTATTTGCAGGCTTTCTTGTGTACCATTTTTAGTTGACAGCCATGCGCACCAATTTGGTGTAGAGTGTGGCGTATAGTCCTAGCACTAAAAGGATGGGCGCTTCTACATTATTAGGATAAAATTTCGGAAATCGTGTTACATAAGGAGGGCTGTCCCCTTGTCATGTAAATAAAAAGGCAGACTAGATAAGTGAAAATGATATTAGGAAAAGATTAGAATCGAACCCTGTAGGCAAGTTTTAAAAGATAACAAATAATTGAAATCCTAGGAATGCAGTCCATTGTTAATTCTTTTAGAAATAACTAAATATTATTTATGTCAGAAAAAGAGCGATTTTAAAAATAACTGGATATTAAATATGTCAGTTAAAAGAATGGGCAATGCGAGTTTATAAATAATGATTAAAAATAGGTTAGATATTGAACAATTAAAATTGGGAATTCTTTGTTTGCCAAAAGTGTGTTTGGACAGACATATGTAAAATCCACGTTAAATTTAGTCTGACGTCACTAACAAAGGAGATTCTCAATATATTTAGATGGGGTTCGAAGTTAGAATCAAACAATCAAAGAGTCACACTCACAGCCAGAGAGAGAGAGGGTTAGAGAGTGAAGCTGATGCCCTTATAGGCGAAGGGTAGAAGAGTAGACGATGTAGTCGTAAAAGCTTGAATCCCTGACATCAGGAGAGCTAAAAAGGGGTAATTTTCCGTTTCAATTTAAACAAGATGGCCGTATTTTTGTTACCTGCTAACACGATTAAAGTTGTTTTTTTTAATTTAGTAATAATTCAGGTAATTTCGACTGCATAATTTGGAAGCTACCATTGTAACTTATTAGAATTAACAACAAAATAAATCAGTAGAAACCATTGTTTTTTTTATCTAAAAACTCCATTTATCGACTACAAAGTTTTGTCCTAATAGTGTAGAAGCGCTTAAGGATGAAACTCAACCTCTTCAATCTCTGAAGTAATGCTGACAGCACTCCTACCCCGATTTTTATGAGAAAGAGTTTGGATGTGAAGCTTAGAATGTGTAGACAACCTACCCGAGGCCTGTTCTGAATGGACACAACTCATTTAAAACGGTGGATGATCTGCAGCTCAGTTTCAGAGTGGTGGCAATGTTCTTTAAGCCGTGGCCATCTTCATGTACCGCAACAAATACGTCTTGTAAAATCCTCAGAGAGGACTTTGTCATGTGGTGCCATGTGAGAGCTGTTAGTGGCCAGTATGAGACTGTGATAGTTGCAAATTTAAACACACCTGCTCTCCATGAACACATGGGTCCATTGACACTATTCAGTCACATGACCCCTTTTTTTAAGGGAAAATGACAAGCAGTGCTCAATTTGGATATTTAGGGGTCTTGTCTTTAGGGATGTACTCACTTTTTGAGGGTAAGGTTTTAGCATTTAGTGGTAATATTTTCAATTATTTTGAGGGGAAAATAAATGAAGTATTTTATATAAGTTATACAAAGAATACATTTCACTATGCACGAGTATAATTTTATCAGTGTTGTCCAATGAAAGGATATTCTTAAGTAGCTGCGAAAACGTGAGGAGTGTATTCACTTATATATATATATATATATATATATATATATATATATATATATATATATATATATATATATATATATTTAGAATTCCGTTTTCGAAAATAAGGGTTGTTGCCTGAAGAGGTCTCTAGTTACTAGATACTAGTAAACCGAAACATGCCCATGACTGTGTAGTAACAAACTACTGCTTATGTAAAGACAAATGTAACCTGCTCTACTTCTGTATTGAACACTCTTGTATGAACCTCGTTATATTTCACTGGTTACTCTACCTTTTGAAAATAGCAACCTCAACTTATATATATATATATATATATATATATATATATATATATATATATATATATATATATAAGTGAGTACACTCCTCACATTTTCGCAGCTACTTAAAATATCCTTATATTTTAAAAATAATACATATGCCGCACCACATGTGGGGGGTACCAAATTGGTTAAAGGGAAAATTATTCCTAACTCGCATTTAGGTAAAAATACACTTTCGTAAATAAGTGAATTAATTCAAGACGTATCGCAAAAACAAAAACGAACAGTCAGCGAGGTGGACGAGGAGTAAGGGTTTAGGCTTTTTACCATGGGGTCCCGATTTCGAATCGCGCTAGATTCAGCCACTCTGATGAGTCGTGCATGACAAAACCCATGTCGGTGCATAATTATTTTTTAAAAATAATATATGTATATATTGTTGATTTTTTAACGATAAACACGGTTAAATAGCAGCTTCGCCTCGAAGCTCATTTTTATTTACTTTGAAAGTCGTCAATAATTTATTTGGACGTATATGATATTTTTTATTTATTTTTAAAACAGTAATCTACGTACATGCATGTTTCAAGGTAACTACCTCTCGTCAGCATGGCTTGACTGTTTTTTTTATCATTATTAAATTTTCACCCCAAACAAGGCATAGTGCCACTTTGAAGTAGGGGGATACTATCGAGGACATAAGTTGCAGGAGTATTATGAAGAGAGATCAGTAGCAAGATGTTTTTTCACATTACATTTGAACTTCTGCATGTCAGTACAGTTGGGAAAGCAGAATCCCGGAAGGGAGTTCCAAAGTCTATCAGTTCTGGGGAAGGAACTATTGGAGTAGATTTAGCTGCTTTTTGTCGGGGGTATTCACGTCGAGGGGTACAATTGCTTGTAATTCGTCAGAGCATTCACCATTAACATACTTGTAGAACAGGAAGAGGGATGCAACATTTCGTCGATGGGACAGAGGCTGAAGCCTAGATGACAGTTTCTAGGAATCGAACCCCGGACCATGTGTATCACAGTCCGACACGTTTAACCGCTACATCATGAACTCCTAGATGATTTTACTGTTCATTTTTATCGTTTATAAATTTAGATTTCTTGTTGATTTTTTTTAACGATAAATATTCCTAAATAACGGCTTCGCCTCGAAGCTCTTTTTTATTTACTTAGAAAGTCTCCCCTACAGTAGAATCTATTTTACTGTTTATTTTTATCGTTTATAAATTTATATATATATATATATATATATATATATATATATATATATATATATATATATATATATATATATATATAACTACTTCATTTACTCACATGAAACTAATATACGAAAGTATAGATTTATGCGTAAACTTTAAGTATTTACTTCAAAAGTGCTCAATACGTAGGTAGAGCTAGTTAGTAATTTATAAAATATATATGGCGATTAAGCTACACTGAATATTCTGCGTTTCATCCACTTATAGGATTCGTCAGGCTTATGCGCATAAGCCTGACGAATCCTATAAGTGGATGAAACGCAGAATATTCAGTGTAGCTTAATCGCCATATATATTTTATAAATTACTATATATATATACATATATATATATATATATATATATACATATATATATATATATATATATATATATATATATATATATATATATATATATATATATATTAGCTAGGTACTAGCTGTACCCGGCCACGCGTTGCTGTGGCTTAGTGGAAATGGGGGAAAAATGCTGACGGTTACGGAAATGCTTCCCCCTTTCTGAAATCCACACAGGACACCTGGTTTTTCATTTGTCGCGTTCATCTCATCGATTACAAACGTAACACTCATTTTTTTTTAAATATTATTTTTATCATTTTTTTTTATCGTGAGTTTAATGTCATTTTTGGTAAATGCGACAACGGAAACTACCGCAAAAAATACTTCGCACTCATCAAACTTAAAAACCGGACCGGAAACTTGAAATGAAATTAAACGTATTTATTTATTCAACTATTATTATTATTGGCTCACATTGAGCTTTCACACAAGTCAACAAAAGATCTGATTGGAGAACTGTGGTGTTCTCTGGAAGCTGAGTGACAAGTCTCCCCAGACATCCAGTTCTCTCCGCCTCCTTCGATAGCATTTGCAAATAAATTTGCGTCATCGCAACAGCCTCTTACCATTGATTTCTCGCTGGCAGTGGCCATTGGTCTATACTGGAATTGGAGTGGCACTAAGCCTCCACAAGGTCCCAGTTCTCTTCGCGCTTGTCCAGCGGAGATATGATCAGCGCTCTCTCCTCGATCTTTCCATCCTCCTTGACCCTTCTCGGCTCTTTGGTATCACTTTTCTTTTGGAGGGGGCGGTGATGATACAATGGTAGGGGAGACGTGATGCGAGTGTAGAACTCGTAGATATGCAGCTTCGTTTTCTTCATTCCCTGTAACGCTTCTTATTATATTGTATTATTCTCCGCATTCATGGGTTTTCCTTAATATTTCAGCCGTTTGTTGTTGTTGTTGTTGTTGTTTTGCTGTGCTTTTCTTTATTTAGACGTGCATTTACCAGAAAAAAACGAATTACTACTTCGAGATTCTTCTAAAAGAAAATCTAGTATTTTTTTCATTGCGTACCTGCTCGAATTACTATTATGGGTTCTCCTGATCCTTTTGTCTCCCAACTTTTCGTCTGCTATTCGATAAGAAATACCTAAAAGGGATCGAAGGTTACATCGACCAAAACGTCGTGTGAGTAACACGCAAGATGAGAATAGTAGTTCAAAGGATGCAAATAATATGAATATATATTTTTTTTAATTCGCAACATCAAGGATCCCATGGAATAACGTTTAAATACATTGAATTTCATTCGTTTTTTAAATGAATTTTTGCTATTTTCGTTGCGAACGTTTTTTTAAAAACTATATATAATGAGAGAGAGAGAGAGAGAGAGAGAGAGAGAGAGAGAGAGAGAGAGAGAGAGAGAGAGAGAGAGAGAGAGAGAGAGAGAATGGTTGGCTCTTGTAGAATGACAAAAGAAAGAAAAGAAGGCGAACGCAGTTTCGAAAAAAAAAAAAAAAAAGCTTTAACTAAGGAATATTCCGAGTTTTCTAGATAACGCGAAATGTGTCTCTTTCCTGCTTCCCGGAGACGGAAGCGGCTTTTATTTTATTTTATTTTTTGCTTCCAAATCTCATTAGCTGCGCATGGGCAAGGCATCAGTCAGTTTAGCGTGGGAGGTGAGCGAACGATTCATTGAAATTCTGAAATTCTTTCTCCCTCCCGCCCACCCGGCCCACACCAGCCCGGTTTCTTGCTTCCATCGTCGTCGCTGTCGCTACAACGCGATTCTTCGGTCTCATTACACCCTCACCCCATCTTCGCCAACCCTTGCTCTGGCACCGAATGCAATGAACTGCACATAAACTGGAGGATGCCGTAAGCGGGCAAGTTGCGGTTGCAGCAGCGTCTATAATGGCGACAGTAGAAAGGGAGAGGAAGAAAAGGATGCGTATGATGTAGATGATGTAGAAGATTTAGAAGATGTAGAAGATGCGGGGGGGGATGAAGATTAAGAGGCGGAAAAATATGGTGGTAGTGGTATTGGTGGTGGTGGTAGATTTCATGATGATGATGATGATGATGATGATGAAGACGACGACGACGACAACGATGATGATGATGATGATGATGATGATGATGATGATGATGATGATGATGATGATGATGACGGAGTTGTGGTGATGGAGGATAAAGATGGAGAATTTTAGGATGGAAAAAAGGAAGGTGAACAAAAACAGTCACAGAAAACAAAAAAAAAAAAGAAAAAGAAGAAGAAAGAAGAAAAAGAAGAAAGGGAAAAAGAAGAAGAAGAAAAAAGAGAAAATGAAGAAAAAATATAAAAAACTATTAGGAAGAAATAAAAATAACGATGATAATAATACGAATAATAAAAAAAGGAGGAGAAAAGGACGAGAAAGCGAAGAAGAAGAAGAAGAAAGAGGAGGAAGAAGAAGAAGAAGAAAAAGAGATAAAATGGGAAATAAAGAAATGACAAAAGATGGCTAATCATAAAGTATCCGTATTAAAATTATATAAACTAAGATAATAGAATTTTAAAAATTCATATTACATAAGATAATAGTATAGAAATTATTTTAAAGAAGATAATATTTAAAAAATATATTACAAAAGATAAAAGTGTAGAAAAAATATATTACAAAAAATAATAATATATAAAAAATATATTACATAAGATAAAAGTATAGAAAAAATATATTACAAAAGACAATAATATATAAAAAAATATATTACAAAAGATAAACATATAGAAAAATATATTAAATAAGATAATTGTTGTGGTGGCAACTACTTATTTGCATATGCGAATAACATAACACTATAAATGGCAAGCCTAGGTTGGTCTTGGTGTGTCTTACTCAAATGCCACCGTAAGTGACGCTGAAGAGCGTACATGTCCTCCCACCAGGACTCTCTGACTCGACACCGTCATTTGTACATATTGTAAATATACCTTTTCTTTAATACACTTATTATTGCGTTATCTTGTTGTTTGCGTCTTCATTGTATTTCCTTACTAATTATTGTTCAACCTTGCAACCACAAGAGTTGGCGACGAGATATGAAGCGTCAAATATAACAGTTTGACGAAGAACTATTTAAAAAAAAAAAAAAAAGTACAACGCAAAGGTTGACCATTTTTTTTAAGGAATGCAAAGTGTTGACGAGCAAACGGATTTTACGCTAAAGAGAAGTTTCAACTCAAGTGAAAAAAAAAACTCTAACGTGGCAAAAGTGACAATTTACGCCGTTTTCTGGGGAATCCGACTTGCAAACGAATGTAAAAGTGAATTTTTGTTTTGTCGCTACACGACAAATCTTACTAAAGGACCAACTTGTAAACGAAAAGCAAACTTTGTTCTGTCGCAAAAACGACAGGTCAGACCCGTATTACGAAAAGCAAGGAAGTAACCTAGTTCACCAGTGGATTCTAATTACTGTTCTCCGTAAACAAAACAACAACTAAAGGACTTTTTAATTAATGTTTTGGTTGACGTCGGTACTAAAAGGAAATACCACAGCTAAAACTAAAAATTCAAGGAAAGGATTTTTTTTTCTTAAAGTTGTCACTGAATAACGGACAATACAGTAAAACGTGACGAAAAAAATGGTAATCTCAATTTAAGAGGTATTTTAATTACTAAAATACTAGAGAAAAAAAACTCAAAGAACTAAATGTACTGCATACATTTATTCAATTGTGACTCGAAAAAAAAACAAACCCAAACTTTTATTTTGTGGAAAGAGTTACTTATTAGTAAGTGCCTAAAAACGGAAAGTCAATTCCATTTCGTGATTCCAGATAAACCTGTTTTATTTTTTTTTTGCAGTGTGACTCGCAAAAAGAATATATTATTGCAAGCAGCGATATTATTATTGAAAACAGGAGCTTACAGCAATTTGCTTTTTTGTTGTAACCCAAACCGGTGTATATTGTATATGGTACAATATTTTTTTTAACTACACACTAAAAAAAACAAAAAAAAACATGGAAGACTTATCAACAATGTTCATGCAATTTTTACAAGCACAGGCTGAGCGGGATGAACGCAGACAAGCTACACAAAACGAGTTTTTGCAAACAAATACAGGCACAGGCTGACCGCGAGGAAAAGAGATAGGACAGATTATTGAAATGGCAGCAGGAACAAGAAGAAAAGCAGAAAATGGCACAATTAAAGCAGAAAAAACTGCAATTGGAACAGGAAGAAAAGCATAAGAAACTACAATTGGAATATGAAGAAAGACAAGATGAACGTTTTGCTAAAACACTGGAACTACTAAAGAGTAATCGAGAAAATGTCGATAGTGTTAATTTCTCCCATACAACTATTTTTAATAGCATGGACACATTTCATTATGTGCCTGAGGAAGAGAAGAATTTTGAAGCATACTACACAAGATACGAGGATGTTTTTCAACTGGACTGTAAAAATTGGCCAAATAGTCAGAAAGTGAGCCTCTTACTCAGAAAATTGGGTACATCAGAACACAGCAAATTCGTAGATTACATATTACCTAAAAAAACTGCGGAATTAGAGTTCATGGAAGCTGTAAAATTACTAAAAGAATTATTTAATTCAAATATATCTCTTTTTCATAAAAGATGGCTGTGCATGAATCTAAGAAAGATGGACAACCAAGATTATTTGACATACGCATCAGTTGTCAATAAAAAACTGCGATAATTTTAAGCTTGCAGAACTAACGGTAGAAGATTTTAAATGTCTAATCTTCGCTCAAGGGTTAGTTTCCACGAAAAATGCAGAAATACGCAGACGAGTGTTGTCTAAGCTGGAATCTGAGCAAGATTTAACTCTCCAGAAACTAGCAGAGGACTGTGAAAGGGCCATTACACTAAAAAAGGATTAAAAAATATAGAAGAATCCGGAGTGGCATATGTAAGAAAAGTTAGAAAACCATACGCACCAACCAAGAACTTTACAAAGAAAAGCAATGGAACGGGATATTCCAAAGATAATAACCATAAATATAGTACAGAATATAACAAGCCTCTTCCTAGATATATCTGTAAGAGATGTGCAGAAAAGCATTGGGAATCAGATTGTCCTTATAAGAAGAAAAAATGCTACATTTGTAAGAAGGTGGGACACAAAAGCGATTGCTTCAGATATAAAGATTACACCAGAAAGAGAGTACAGCAAACAAAATCAAATACAAAATTAGACAAAGATCGGCGAAAATACGTAAAAGTGGAAATATTTAAAACATCAATAAAGTTACAACTCGACTCCGGCTCCGATGTTTCTATAATAAACCTGAACACGTGGAAAAAGTTGGGAAAACCGGCCATGATGAAAACTAGTAAAGCAGTCCGGACGGTAACTGGTGGTGGTATAAAATTTGAAGGAGAAGTTGTCCTCCCGATAAAATTGAAAGGGATTTCGAAGAAATTAAAAATATTCGTACTAAAAAATAGTGAAAATCTGTTTGGAATAGATTTAATTGAGAAATTCGGACTATGGGATAAGCCAATCAATACATTCTGTAAAAAATTAGAATGTTCTTCTCCAACAAGAGTAAATATAAAAGACGATTTAAAAGAATTATTTCCTGAGGCATTCACGACTAACTTAGGTCGCTGCAATAAATTCAAGGCCTCGTTTGAACTTAAAGAAAACGCCAGCCCAATTTTTAGAAAAAAGCGAAATGTTCCGTTCGCTGGGTTGGAAAAGATTGATAAAGAATTAAATAGATTGGAACAGACGAGAATTCTATCAAAATAGAACACAACGAGTGGGCAGCCCCCACCGTATACGTAAAGAAAAAGAATGACGAAGTTAGAGTGTGCGCAGACTTTTCGACCGGGGTCAACTCCCTATTAATAGATCACCATTACCCCCTACCAAGCCCAGAGGAAATATTCACGAAGCTGAATGGGGGTAATATCTTCTCCAAGATAGACTTGAGCGACGCGTATTTGCAAATACCGGTCGAGGAGAATTGCTCAAAAATACTATGCATCAATACGCATAAGGGATTATACAAATACAACCGATTGCCTTTTGGCATCAAAGTAGCGCCTGCCATCTTTCAGCAAGCGATGGACACCATGCTAAGTGGTATTGAGTGCGCATGTGCATACCTGGACGACATTGTTGTCAGGAGTAAATCCCTAGAAGAACATAAGGAACATTTGAAACAAGTATTTACTCGAATACAAGAATTCGGCTTTAAAGTAAAAGAAAGTAAATGTGACTTTTGTATGAGCGAGATTAAGTATCTTGGACACATAATAAACAAACATGGACGACGTCCAGACCCAGACAGATCTGCGGCAATAAAAAATATGCCAGCACCCGATAATTTAACAACCTTGCAGAGTTTCTTGGGACTCGCAAATTATTACTAATCTTTTATTGAAGGAATGCATAACTTGCGGCCCCTTAAATAATCTGCTTAAAAAGGATACACCATGGAACTGGACGCAAGAATGTCAAACCGCTTTTGACAAAATAAAGAGCGCACTAACATCCGAATTATTCTTAACGCACTTTGACACAAACTTAAAAATAGTCGTCGCTAGTGACGCTAGCTCCTACGGCTTAGGAGCATGCATTCAACATATTATGCCGGATGGGTCTAGAAAACCAATAGCGCACGCTTCGAGAACGCTGATACCAGCCGAAAGGGCATATTCACAAATCGAAAAAGAAGCGTTGAGCATAATCTTTGCTGTGACTAAATTTCACCGATATTTATATGGTAGACAATTCATACTTGAAACCGACCATAAACCGTTAGTCAGGATCTATGGATCAAAAAAGGATTGCCGATATACACCGCAAATAGATTGCTGCGCTGGGGTACAATATTACTTAATTACGATTTCCAGCTACAACATCTAGCATCAAAAAAGATTTGCCATGCGGATGGACTGTCAAGACTGATACCACAGAAACACAATCTGGAAGAATCAGTCATTGCAGCAATTCGACAAATGTTGAAGTAAAAAATATGGTAGCAAACATCATTAAGGAACTACTCGTAACTTTGTCGGACATTAAAAGGGAAGCCGAGAAAGACGAATATATAAAGGACATAAAAGAGAAAATTATAACGGACACAAAGGTGCAGGAAGTTTTCTCCATATGTGACGATGTGTTACTGTACAGCGAGAAAGTGGTAATACCCAAAACATTGCAGAATAGGATGTTAAGAGATTTCCACACAGGACATCTGGGGATAAATCGAATGAAGTCGTTAATGAGAAGCTACGTGTACTGGCGTAACATGGACACTGACATAGCGACAACAATTGATAAATGTAAAGGATGCCAGTTAGCGGCAAAATCTCCACCTATAGTACACAAACCTTGGCCGAAAACCGACCAACCACGGTCGAGAATCCACATGGACTTCGCTGGTCCAGTAGGTGAAAACTATTATTTAATTGTAGTGGATAGTTTCACAAAATGGCCGGAGATAATGCGTTGCAGGAATCCAACAACAAACAACTCAATAGGGTTCCTACACGAGTTGTTTGCAAGATTCGGTGTACCAGACACACTGGTAACTGACAACGGAACGCAGTTCACATCCGCAGAGTTTAAGGAATTTTGCGACACGTTCCGAGTGAAGCACATCACGACTCCGCCGTACCATCCAAGGTCGAACGGCCCTGCGGAAAGGTTCGTGGACACGCTAAAACGAGCGTTAAAGAAATCCATTGGAACATCAACAGAAAAAGCTTTGCAACAATTCTTGCAAGTATATAGGATTACACCACATCCTAGTACACCATCAAACATATCACCAGCTGATCTAATGTTTGCCAGAAAGGTAAAATCAGCGTTTGACAAACTATTACCAAGGCAGGCAATTATCCGAAACACTACACACACGAGAAGAAAGAAATATAACTCGGGAGATCGAGTATATTTTAAGTGCTACAGAAATAACACATCTTACTGGGAATGTGGAGTAGTGGATAAACGCATTAGTGATTGTACATACATGATTAAAGGTCCACAGAATATACATAAAAGGCACCTAAATCAGATAAAAAACGTCATATCCAAGATGATGATGATACGACAACAGTCGAAGAGGAGGACACCATAGATATCATATACGAATCTTTTAATTTGGAACCGCCTCAAAATTCACCTGAACCCCGAAGATCAGGTATGAAAAGAAAAGTGAATGAACCATTAATGGTAAACCCAAAAAGAAAAAGATATTGAAATCTGTGTGACTTAAAATCTTGGGAGGGGGGTGTTGTGGTGGCAACCACTTATTTGCATATGCGAATAACATAACACTATAAATGGCAAGCCTAGGTTAGCCTTGGTGTGTCTTACTCAAATGCCACCAGAAGTGACGCCGAAGAGCGTACATGTCCTCCCACTAAGACTCTGACTCGACACCGTCATTTGTACATATTGTATATATACCTTTTCTTTAATACACTTATTATTGCGTTATCTTGTTGTTTGCGTCTTCATTGTATTTCCTTACTAATTATTGTTCAACCTTGCAACAACAACAACTATAATATAGAAAAATATATTAAATAAGATAATAATCAAGAAACAATATAGTAAATAAATAATAATATAGAAAAATATATTAAATAAGATAATAATATAGAAAAATATATTAAATAAGATAATAATATAGAAAAACTATATTAAATAAGATAATAAATTAGAAAAATAGATTACATAAGATAATAATATAGAAAAATATATTAAATAAAATAATAATATAGAAAAATATATTAAATAAGATAATAATATAGAAAAATATATTAAATAAAATAATAATATAGAAAAATATATTAAATATGATAATAATATAGAACAATATATTAAATAAAATAATAATATAGAAAAAAATATTAAATAAGATAATAATATAGAAAAATATATTAAATAAAATAATAATATAGAAAAATATATTAAATATGATAATAATATAGAAAAATATATTAAATAAAATAATAATATAGAAAAAAATATTAAATAAGATTATAATAAAGAAACAATATATTAAATAAGATAATAATATAGAAACATATATTACATAAGATAATAATATAGAAAAATATATTAAATAAGATAATAATATAGAAAAATATATTTAATAAGATAATAATATAGAAAAATATATTGAATAAGATAAAAATATAGTAAAATATATTAAATAAGATAAAAATATAGAAAAATATATTAAATAAGATAATAATATAGAAAAATATATTAAATAAGATTAAAATATAGTAAAATATATTAAATAACATAATAATACAGAAAACATGTATTAAATAAGATAAGATTATAGAAAAAATATATTAAATAAGATAATAATAATATAGAAAAAATATATTTAATGAGATAATAATATAGAAAAATATATTAAATAAGATTATAATATAGAAAAAATCTATTAAATAAGATAATAATATAGAAAAATATATTACATAAGATAATAATATAGAAAAATATATTAAATAAGAGAATAATATAGAAAAAACATATTAAATAAGATAAAAATATAGTAAAAATATATTAAATAAGATAATAATATAGAAAAATATATGAAATAAGATAAAAATATAGTAAAAATATATTAAATAAGATAAGATTATAGAAAACATGTATTAAATAAGATAATAATATAGAAAATAATATTAAATAAGATAAAAATATAAAAAAAATATATTAAATGAGATAAAAATATAGAAAATTATATTAAATAAGATAAAAAATATAGAAAAAATATATTAAATAAGATAATAATATAGAAAAATATGTTAAATAAGATGAAAACTATAGAAAAATCTATTAAATAAGATAATAATATAGAAAAATATATTAAATAAGATAATAATATAGAAAAATATATTAAATAAGATAAAATATAGAAAAAATATATTAAATAAAATAATAATATAGAAAAATATATAAAATAAGATAATAATATAGAAAAATGTATTAAATATGATAATAATATAGAAAAATGTATTAAATAAGATAATAATATAGAAAGAATATATTAAATAAGATAATAATATAGAAAAATATATTAAATAAAATAATAATATAGAAAAATATATAAAATAAGATAATAATATAGAACAATATATTAAATGAGATAATAATATAGAAAAATACATTAAATAAGATAATAATATAGAAACAATATATTAAATAAAATAATAATATAGAAAAATATATTAAATAAGATTAAAATATAGAAAAATATATTAAATAAGATTAAAATATAGAAAAAAATCTATTAAATAAGATAATAATATGGAAAAATATATAAAATAAGATAATAATATAGAAAAAATATATTAAATGAGATAATAATATAGAAACAATATATAAAATAAGATAAAAATATAGAAAAATATATTAAATAAGATAATAATATTGAAAAAATATATTAAATAAGATAATAATATAGAAAAATATATAAAATAAGATAATAATATAGTAAAAATATATTAAATAAGGTAATAATATAGAAACAATATATTAAATAAGATAACAATATAGAAAAAATATATTAAATAAGATAATAATATAGAACAATATATAAAATAAGATAATTATATAGAAAAATATATTAAATAAGATAATAATATAGAAAAAATATATTAAATAAGGTAATAATATAGAAACAATATATTAAATAAGATAAAAATATAGAAAAAATATATTAAATAAGATAATAATATAGAACAATATATTAAATAAGATAATAATATAGAAAGAATATATTAAATAAGATAATAATATAGAAAGAATATATTAAATAAGATAATAATATAGAAAAAATATATTAAATAAGATAATAATATAGAACAATATATAAAATAAGATAATAATATAGAAAAATATATTAAATAAGATAATAATATAGAAACATATATTAAATAAGATAATAATATAGAAAAATATATTAAATAAGATAAAAATATAGAAAAAATATATTAAATAAAATAAAAATACAGAATAAATATATTAAATAAGATAAAAATATAGAAAAAATCTATTAAAGAAGATAATAATATAGAAAAATATATTAAATAAGATAATAATATAGAAAAATATATTAAATAAGATAAAAATATAGAAAAATATATTAAATAAGATAAAAATATAGAAAAATATATTAAATAAGATAAAATATAGAAAAAAATCTATTAAATAAGATAATAATATGGAAAAATATATAAAATAAGATAATAATATAGAAAAATATATTAAAGAAGATAATAATATAGAAAAATATATTAAATAAGATAATAATATGAAAAAAATATATTAAATAAGATAATAATATAGAAACAATATATAAAATAAGATAAAAATATAGAAAAATATATTAAATAAGATAATGATATTGAAAAAATATATTAAATAAGATAATAATATAGAAAAATATATAAAATAAGATAATAATATAGAAAAAATATATTAAATAAGGTAATAATATAGAAACAATATATTAAATAAGATAAAAATATAGAAAAATATATTAAATAAGATAATAATATAGAAAAATATATTAAATAAGATAATAATATAGAAAGAATATATTAAATAAGATAATAATATAGAAAAAATCTATTAAATAAGATAATAATATAGAAAAATATATTAAATAAGATAATAATATAGAAAAAATATATTAAATAAGATAATAATATAGAAAAATATATTAAAGAAGATAATAATATAGAAAAATATATTACATAAGATAAAAATATAGAAAAAATATATTAAATAAGATAATAATATAGAAAAATATATTACATAAGATAATAATATAGAAAAAATATATTAAATAAGATAATAATATAGAAAAATATATTAAATAAGATAAAAATATAGAAAAAATATATTAAATAAGATAATAATATAGAAAAAACATATTAAATAAGATAATAATATAAAAAAATATGTTAAATAAGATAAAAATATAGTAAAAATGTATTAAAAAAGATAATAATATCAAAAAGAGCAAAAATATTCATACGAAAAATACTACTTTTTTGTATTCTTTTACTACTAAAATATTTTTATTTTCAAAATTAACCAAGAAAAAAAAAAAATCAATACCAAACAATTCGACGTAAGAAAATAGCATTTGATACGGATGGTCCCTTCTGTCGTCAACCTCCCAACAAGAAGAACTCACCTTGAATAAAAAAACATATTTATTAGAACACAGGTGTTTAACAATATCATAACGAAACGTTGTATTGCTGTTACTGTGAGTAAGAGACAAGTTGAAAAATAAGACTTTTACGACTAAGAGAAGTTGAAATTTTACATCTTGATTTCTATCCGAATCTGAAAACAAATCTTTTTTTTTTGTTTTCACATCTATGTTTTTTGTTATAATAGGTTAGTTTATGTTTTTGTTATAACAGGTTAGTTTATGTTTTTGTTATAATAGGTTAGTTTATGTTTTTGTTATAACAGGTTAGTTTATGTTTTTGTTATAACAGGTTAGTTTATGTTTTTGTTATAACAGGTTAGTTCATATTTTTGTTATAATAGGTTAGTTTATGTTTTTGTTATAACAGGTTAGTTTATGTTTTTGTTATAATAGGTTAGGTTATGTTTTTGTTATACTAGGCTAGTGTATGTTTTTGTTATAATAGGTTAGTTCATGTTTTTTTTTATAATAGGTTAGTTTATGTTTTTGTTATAATAGGTTAGTTTATGTTTTTGTTATAATAGGTTAGTTTATGTTTTTGAATTAATATGTTAGTGTATGTTTTTGTTATAACAGGTTAATTTATGTTTTTGTTATACTAGGCTAGTTTATGTTTTTGTTATAATAGGTAAGTTTACGTTTTTGTTATAATAGGGTTGTTTATGTTTTTGTCATAATAGGGTAGTTTATGTTTTTGTTATAATAGGTTAGTTTATGTTTTTGTTATAATAGGTTAGTTTATGTTTTTGTTATAATAGGGTAGTTTATGTTTTTGTTATATTAGGTTAGTTTACATTTTTGATATAATAGGTTAGTGTATGTTTTTGTAATAATAGGTTAGTTTATCTTTTTGTTATACTAGGTTAGTTTACATTTTTTTATAATAGGTTAGTTTATGTTTTTGTTATAATAGGTTAGTTTATGTTTTTGTTATAATAGGTTAGTTTATATTTTTGGTATAATAGGTTAGTTTATGTTTTTTATACTAGGTTAGTTTATGTTTTTTATAATAGGTTAGTTTATGTTTTTGTTATAATAGGTTAGTTTATGTTTTTGTTATAATAGGTTAGTTTATGTTTGTTATAATAGGTTAGTGTATGTTTTTTATAATAGGTTAGTTTACGTTTTTGTTATAATAGGTTAGTTTATGTTTTTGCTATAATAGGTTAGTTTATGTTTTTGTTAGAATAGGTTAGTTAATGTTTTTGTTATAATAGGTTAGTTTATATTTTTTTATAATAGGGTAGTTTATGTTTTTGTTATAATAGGTTAGTTCATGTTTTTGTTATAATAGGCTTGTTTATGTTTTTGGTATAATAGGTTAGTTTATGTTTTTGTTATACTAGGTTAATTTATGGTGTTGTTATAATAGATTAGTTTACGTTTTTGTAATAATAGATTAGTTCATGTTTTTGTTATACTATGTTAGTTTATATTTTTGTTATAAAATGTTAGTTTATATTTTTGTTATACTAGGTTAGTTTATGTTTTTGTTATAACAGGTTCGTTTACGTTTTTGTTATTATAGGTTAGTTTATGTTTTTGTTATACTACGTTAGTTCATGTTTTTGTTATAACAGGTTAGTTTATGTTTTTGTTATACTAGGTTAGTTTACGTTTTTGTTATTTTAGGTTAGTTTATGTTTTTGTTATACTAGGTTAGTTTACGTTTTTTCATAATAGGTTAGTTTATGTTTTTGTTATAATAGGTTAGTTTATCTTTTTGTTATACTAGGTTAGTTTACATTTTTTTATAATAGGTTAGTTTATGTTTTTGTTATAATAGGTTAGTTTATGTGTTTGTTATAATATGTTAGTTTACATTTTTGGTATAATAGGTTAGTTTATGTTTTGTTATAATAGGTTAGTTTATGTTTTTGTTATAATAGGTTAGTTTATATTTTTGGTATAATAGGTTAGTTTATGTTTTTTATACTAGGTTAGTTTATGTTTTTTATAATAGGTTAGTTTATGTTTTTGTTATAATAGGTTAGTTTATGTTTTTTTATAATAGGTTAGTTTATGTTTGTTATAATAGGTTAGTGTATGTTTTTTATAATAGGTTAGTTTACGTTTTTGTTATAATAGGTTAGTTTATGTTTTTGCTATAATAGGTTAGTTTATGTTTTTGTTAGAATAGGTTAGTTAATGTTTTTGTTATAATAGGTTAGTTTATATTTTTTTATAATAGGGTAGTTTATGTTTTTGTTATAATAGGTTAGTTCATGTTTTTGTTATAATAGGCTTGTTTATGTCTTTGGTATAATAGGTTAGTTTATGTTTTTGTTATACTAGGTTAATTTATGGTGTTGTTATAATAGATTAGTTTACGTTTTTGTAATAATAGATTAGTTCATGTTTTTGTTATACTAGGTTAGTTTATGTTTTTGTTATACTAGGTTAGTTTATGTTTTTGTTATAACAGGTTCGTTTACGTTTTTGTTATTATAGGTTAGTTTATGTTTTTGTTATACTATGTTAGTTCATGTTTTTGTTATAACAGGTTAGTTTATGTTTTTGTTATACTAGGTTAGTTTACGTTTTTGTTATACTAGGTTAGTTTACGTTTTTTCATAATAGGTTAGTTTATGTTTTTGTTATAATAGGTTAGTTTATGTTTTGTTATACTAGGTTAGTTTATGTTTTTTTATAATAGGTTAGTTTATGTTTTTGTTATAATAGGTTAGTTTATGTTTTTGTTATACTAGGTTAGTTTATGTTTTTTGTTATAATAGGTTAGTTTATGTTTTTGTTATAACAGGTTAGTTTACGTTTTTGTCATAATAGATTAGTTTATTTGTTTGTTATAATAGGTTAGTTTACGTTTTTGTTATAATAGGTAAGTTTACGTTTTTGTTATAATAAGTTTACTTTTTTTATAATAGGTAAGTTTATGGATGTATTTGTTTCACATAAATGACGTGCGATTTAAACCAAGCCTGTAAAATGTAGACTTGGTCTTAGATAAAAAAAAAGTATCAAACGTTGATATTTGTTGCCAATTAATTATATTTATCAGATATGATAAGTGTACCATCACCATGGCATTTTTAATTTGTCAACAGAATTTGCGCATTGGCAACATAATTTTAGTTTAATTTGTCAACATAACTTGAGTTGAAAGCCATATTTAGTTTCAGAACAGGTTCCGATTGTTAATTGTTCTATACAAGTCCTGGAGGTGACTTGTTCTCAGTAGACAGTTCTAGAGTTGGAAGCCATGTTTAGTTTCAGAACAGTTTCCGATGGTTAGTTGTTCTATACAAGTCCTGGAGGTTACTGGTTCTTAGTAGACAGTTCTTGAGTAAAAAGCCACAGAGCAAAAGATTCTTCTCATGTTTACACGAAGAAAACATATGCACAGTTGCCGAAGAAAAGGTTTATTTTTTTATGGAGCAATTCTGGTTTCTGATTGGTTGGTAGCAGAACGTGAATTAATTTGATTCATCAGTTCCTAGCAGCATCGTTTATAAATAGAATCTCCCAACTGTGAGGGACCATACTCTCATTAGTTAAAAATATTGCAACAGTTATGAATCGCCTCAAGCTGAGACTTATCCCCTTACAATTATTTGAGAGTGAAAAAATGACGGTAATGTCAATCTATATAATTATAAACCTCAACTGACCTTGTAACGGGTGTTGTAACCCAACATCCGGTTTACGACTTCCGGTTGCGCATGGGAACATGAACAAATAATCAACGCGACAATAAAACGTATTGTTTTACTGTGTACGTTTTCAGCGTCCGAATTGTTTTTTTTTTCGCGTTTAAATTATCAAAATAAACAATTGTTAATACTTTCTGCATTTTTTTACATCATTCATTTCCGCATTACGTTTAAGTTATTTTAACGCAATTTTCTTACAAATAAATCTACTTTAATCGGTTGACAACAATAAGAGCGTTCTACAACGGAGATTTACCCACCGCCATTTTTGTTTTTAATTTATTCTCCATTTTTTAATACAGCTTTCTTAAAAACATTCAGAAATTTTCTTCTACACTACCAATATAAATAAATATCACCGAAAATATGTTTTTTTTAATTTGCGTTACAAATAAATAATCAACGCGACAATAAAGCGTATTGTTTTACTGTGTACGTTTTCAGCATCCAAATTGTTCTTTTGTTTTCGCGTTTTAATTAAAAGATATATCAAAATTTGAATTTAATTTTAAGTATTATGGTATCTGTTCATGCACATTTATCTATAAGTATGGCAAACCACTTATAATTCAATGGCTGTACATTTTTTTTTTTACAAATGAACAATTACAAACAGAACGACTCAGAGAAATATATCTATATTCTTTTTTTCAATAAATATTAATATACTTTCATAGAAATGTTTCTGTTATGTCACAAAAGAAACTATTTTCTTTACGTCACAAGTGTCACGCGCATACATTAATTCCATAGCTAATATAACATACTGATTCAAGGGGTCACGGGTAGTCTGTTTTTTTTTTAAATTTACATCTTTCAGAAGGTAAGTTTGAGTCTGCGTCTCGAATCGCAAGGCTTTTCAAATTGCACACATTACTGTGTATCAGCTGTCACATTAGACGTGAAAATCCACGGTTGGATCATTTGGATCCTGCTTTCGTTATTTATAATAAAAACAGTTGTTCATGGGTTATCACTTTACATAGTAGTAGACAATATTCTATCTTCACAGTAAAACAATACGTTTTATTGTCGCGTTGATTATTTGTTTATATACGCATGCGTAACCGGAAGAAATAATGACATGCACCTTAATGTTTCAGCGGATTGTATTTGCGCATCTTCGAGCGGTAGTTCTAGGAAAGAAACTATTGGAGTAGAAGGCTTTCTTACACCTATGGATCTCTACTCTGAAGGATTGGGATTTAGCTGCTTGTCGGGTTTGTCGGGGATATTCACGTCGAGGGGGTACAAGTGATTGCAGTTCGTCAGAGCATTTACCATTTAAATGCTTGTAGAACAGGCAGAGGGATGCAACATTTCGTCGATGGGACAGAAGCTGAAGCCTAGATACAGTTCAGACCTTTAGGTTGGCGACTCTCTTTTGAACCCTGTCCAGGAGTGAGAGACAAGCAGCAGATGCATCAGCCCAAATGTGACAGCAATACTCCATACATCGGCGAATGGTGGCCTTATAGAGGTACAGGATACTTTCAGGCATAAGTAGTTTTCTAGCACGGTAGAGAGAGCCCACCTTCTTTGCAGCGGCCTTAGCAATGCTCTCAATGTATATATTCCAGTTCATGTTCTGGAGCATTATCCGGAAATGGCAGTCTCTACCGCATGGACACAGGAAGGAGGATGGTGTGCTGGGGTTTGCGGCTTTTTGGCGCTGCTCTCTGCGTCGCCTCCAGCATCAGGTTTCTGTTGTCCTCTCCTCTCCCCACTCCTTGCCGCACAGCACTTTGCTAAGCGCCACGGTTATCTGCCAGCTGCTCCCAGCTTCCCAGGTCGATGCCCGTCAGTTTCAGGTCGCTTTTGCTTACGTCTTTGTAGCGGAGAGCCGGGCGACCGCTGGGACAATGTCCTCCTGTTGCGAGCTCACCATACAAGACGCCCGTGTAATTCCTTGTCATATTATGACTTAATATTTAATCGTTCTTTTACCAAAATTTGGCGATATTTTACAAGTATTTTAATGGAATGTGTTCTGATGAACCTCTTCACTGTTGATATCCCTAGATACCGGAAAGCTTTCTACATTAATAGATTCTTTCCTCGAACGGCTAGGCTTTGACATTTCTTCTCTATTGCCTGCTTTCCTGACTGTACTGACATGCAGAAGTTTAAATACGATGTAAACTGACAGCCCATTAATCTTTTTGTATAATAATTGCTTCGTCTTTACAGACGTTAGCCATCCCAATGCTCCCCACCAACCTCATCATAGTTTTCAGGTTAATCGTCGGCGACACCGAAACTCCATCCGTGAGGCTGAAGATGACTTTTCAGGCCAGCATTTGAATTGCACAGTCTGCCACACATATAGCAGACAAAGTTGTGTGTTCAAACTTGTTTCACTTCTGGCTTCGTTTTTTTTTTTTTTTTTTTTTTTTTGCTCACTCTGCTGAACCGCTTTTGAGAGGAGCACGCGATTACAACCCTCACATTTACAAACGTTCTATTCAATTGAGTTCAGCATGATCGATTTTTCCCTCGCAAAAATTTCAGATCCCCTGCTAAATAGCCTCCATTCGGACCGGCATTTTGCCAGGGTCTCCCAGTTTTGAACAGGAATCTTGAAAGCTTTAAGATCGTCTTTTATGCAATTCTTGAAGCGCTTCTTTTGTCGATGTTGAGGACGTTTCCCAGGCTAAATTTCGCCGTAAAACAGCTGCTTAGTATAGTCTCCTCTAAACATACTTCTAACCCCTTATAGGAATAAAACACATATAGACTCCTAATTTCTATAACAATTTTAACTTTAAATTGGATCAGAAAGCTCCCCATTCTTTCACATATATAAAGACATGTTTCTTATAAAACAGGAAGTGTTAAGCTCATAACTAGTAATATTATTTAATCCAAGAAATTATGACTCAACATCATCATTATTAGGGCTATGACAACAGAATATTCTTATCATTGTTTGACTCTTGAGTAAATATCCGCTACAGTTAGACACAGTTAATCAACCGAGAACCACATCACTCTATATATAAAAAAGTTCAAAATAGACTTCAGAGCCTACCGGTGAATGCCCTTTTCTCTTCCCTGGAACCTCTTTCCCACAAAAGAGATGTCGCAAGCCTGTCTCTGCTTTATCGTTATTTTCATGGCAAGTGTTCGTCTTAGCTCCAATCTAAGGTCCCCCTGGCCTGACTTTCACAAAAAACACTCGTCCATCTGCAACCAATATCAATAATTTTCCCCGCTTTTTATCTGTGCCTAAACCTAAACGTAGATTCCATGAACAAAGTTTCTTTCTTAGAACTGCACCCCTGTGAAACTCTGTTCCGTTTTTCTGCTTTCCAACTGACTACAATATGGTTGTCGTCAAGTCCGACGTGAACAAATTTTTGATGAGCCATCCCCCTTAAGTAATCCAATTTACCAAATTTCCACTACTAACGATGACTGACATGTTTCCCTTGACCACTGCATACTCATTAACCCTTATCCTCGAGTGAACTTCGGGCCTTGATAAGTGGTGGCTCCTTTGTAAAAAAACAAACAAAAACATATAAGATATCAACAAATACACACTCGAGAGTCAAAAAATATGCTGTTGTCCTAGCCTTAATCATTATCTATAATATAAATCTCATCTCTCTGTTAAAATGTATGTATGTATGTATGTATGTATGTATGTATGTATGTATGTCTGCGATAAACTTTCGACAGAGGCGGCGGATTTTCACGAGATCGGTATCGTTTTGAAGCTCGACCCTTTGGACGACAAATATCGACAAATTGGCTAAAAACATGAATTTCTTCACGTTTAACGGAGCACTTTTCTAAAGGGAGGGATCGCTTTTTTCGCCGATATTTTCGAAAGTCATCGCCTCTTTTTGATTGCCGAACTTTAATTGAAACCTACGTCACTTCCGGTTTGGCGATGGGCGCAACAGCTAACGCATTTTTTTTGTTTTTTTTTTTACTTTCTTTTCCTCCTTCCCAGTACGGGTTCGATCCTGCCTGCCTACTTCCACTTTTTTTTTTTTGCGATCGCAATTTTTCTTTTTTCTTTTTTTTTTTTTTCTCAACCAACACCCTTACACACACCTCCCCTTTCTTTTCCGCCATCGCGTCATGGGTTCGAGCCTGCCTACTACAACTTCTTTTTTATTTATTACTCAACGCACACCTACAAACACCCGGGCAACGCCAGGCATCCAGGCTATATCGTATAAATCCGAAGATTCTATTGTTGGCATTGGTTCCCTCAGCATTTTGCTAGTCAAAATTCTTTCTAGGAAGAAATCGGGTATTTACGGGACGAACCACGAGAACATTGCCAGCATCCTAAATGAAAGTGACTTTTTGTGGAACAAAATGCATTCGAACTTGGAACACCTAGATGTCAGTCTGTGTCGTTAACGAATTCACCACTATCACCTCCCATGTTCAAGATGAAAACAATTATCCTAATTATTCAAATTACCAGGACCTGTGGAGATTCCGAAGGAGACTCATTCATATGTAATATATTGATGTTGGCATTCTGTAGATGTTCAGTGTAAATGGAGATGCTCTGATATTATTGTAGCGCTTTTGTTAAAACTGCAAAAGTATTTATCTAAGCTAGCAGGGACGTCCGGCGTAACCCGGTCTTAAAATACGCTTGAATATGATATTTTAATATTAATTAATTATATATTATAAAGTTGTGATTTCAAAAATAAAAAAAATATATATCCATATTACTTGGGTGCATCAGCTTGAATCGAAACTGAAACCAAAACTTATGAAAAAGATACATGTATATATATAAGGTGTCCCACTTAAAAGTAGCCTGATTTCTCTAATCTTTCTCTTAATGACCAACTGACACCACAAGACAAAATAGAATTCTTTTTCCAACAAGATGGCGCTACATGCCACACGTCTCACAGATCACTGACACGAGTTCATGACATTTTTACGGAAGAGAGAACAATAAGCAAAGTGTTATGGCCACCACGTTCCCCGGACTTGTCATCATGTGATTTTTATCTTTGGGGGACTTTAAAACAAAACGTTTATGCAAATTTATAGTCACAATCTAAACCAACTAAAGGAGAACATTTCCAACGCTATCAAGAGAATCACCAGAGAAGATCTACAGGCAGTATCTGCAAAAGTTGAAATGCATAGATGTCAACGGGGAGCACTTCCAGCATCTTTTATGAAACTACAGATAATTTAAACAGTAAAAAATGTTACTCCTCTCTACTACACTTACTGGGCTACTGTTAAGTGGGCCACCCTGTATATATAACTTGAGTTATTTCAGCTATCATCGAAACCAAAATATACGAAGAATTCTTGATAAAATTATTTATAAAAAAAAAAAGATTATTGGAGTGCCATCAGCTATAATCAAAACCGAAACCAAGTCTTATGAAAAATTCTTGGTAAAATTATTTATAAAAATTAGATTATATAAGTGCCATCTTTTGTAATATAAAAGGGCAAAAATCTGTTAAAATGTATGTATGTATGTATGTATGTATGTATGTTGGTATGCCTGCTTAAAACTTTAGACAGAGGCGACAGATTGCCACAAGATTGGTATTATTTTGAAGCTCGGCCCTTCGGACGACAAATATTGAAAAATTGGCCAAAAGCATTAATTCCTTCACTCTCAACTGGGCACTTTTCTACAGGGAAAGGTCGCTTTTTTCGCCGATATTTTCTTTTCGATCGTCTAGCCTTAATTTAAACTCATGTCACTTCCAGTTTGGCGATGGGCGCAACAGCAAAGACGTCCTTTTTTCACTTTCTTTTCCTCTTTCGCGGTATGGGTTCGAGCCTGCCTACTACCATTTTTTTCTCAGCACACACGTCAAAAAACCTGGGCAACGCCGGGTACCAACGCTAGTCAGCTATCATCGAAACCGAAACCAAAACTTATGAAGAATTCTTGCTAAAATTATTTATTACAAGAAATGGAAGTCCATAACAATTAAACGACAGTCAGTCGGATGTAAGCGCCACACGCAAAATAAATAACACACACGCTATCGTATTAATATATAGATTATGCGAATTAATGAAAGAACACTTAATTTTTAATCGGAACTTAGCCTTACCTATTGAAATTTCCTAAAGGGAAATAATGTTAAATGTCTTATGACCTTGATGGGTCAATAATACTTAAGACATAGTTGTATATTTACAAGAGTGTGCAGAATTATCTGAATAGCATCGTACAAAAAGTCTCCGTCCGATACTGTGGCTATATCTGCCACTAATACTGTCAAGATACTTCGTTGTGACTCTGTACATAGTGCCCTGAGAAAAATTATCAAGCAGAATTTTAATTAAATATAATAATTAGTTTTCATTGTATTTTGTCAATCTGACATTGATAAGAGTTGACATACCTGTAAAGCAAGGGGAAATAACTAAGTGTCATTTAATAGAGTAATAATGAATCAACAAAATATGATAAAACTGATTTTATTTTTAACTAGCATGGCTGCCCGGCGTTGCCCGGGTGTTTGGAGGTGTATGGGGTTGATCAGTATTACAGCATAAGACTCTCTTTTTAAAACCTTGCTTCGTATGAACTCAGTACCTTTTTTTTTTTTGCTCTGGATTTACTTCGTATTTTTATGTTTCTGTTTTTATGTTCGCTTTTCAAACATTTGGGATTGGCACTTCAAACTTTTCTAACACGACATCGATTTATTCAAATATGGTGAATCTATATCTTTTGAGATGTGCAGTTATAATTATTTTTGTATCATTTGGACTACTGTTCTCACCTTGGTTATTTTTTTTTATTTACGAGTTGTTTTCTTTAGGGTGACAAATTTATCGGTCCACCGTGTACTATAGATTTTTCCAGAAATCGTAAGTTCCTGCTTTATGTGAAAAAGAGAAAAAAAAAGTGGGGTTCGACACAAAAACAAAAATAAAGGCCATCATTTACCGCTTAGGTATCGAAAAAAAAATGAAGCATCATTTCCAAACTGCTTATATCGTTGAAAAAAATAACATCAAAAATCTTATATATATATATATATATATATATATATATATATATATATATATATATATATATATAGTATGATAAACCATATAGGAGCCTATTCGTGCGCAGGCAGACACACACATACACACAGACATTCAGCTTTATTATATATATATATATATATATATATATATAAAAGTGAACGTGTCTGTGTGTCTGTCTGTCTGTCTGTGTGTCTGTGTACATTTTCCTTCGCAATAACTCTGTCAATTTTTAGTCGACAGATTCGAAATTTGATATACAGGGTACTGAGATTTGGGAAAATCTATGTGATCAGGTTTCGGCAAGAAATTTGGCTGTTAAAGGGTCAAGGTTCAACGATTTGACCTTTGAGAACTCTACCAAACTCCTCCGACAATTTGGGGGTCTAAACACTTGAAATTTTAGATATAGGTTCCTTGGACATGGATGTAACTTAATAACTTGATTTGAGCCCCAAAACAATAAAGGTTAAGGGGTCATAATAGGGGTCAAACTTAATAAAGATTTGCCCTTTTTTTTTGTCCAGCATACACCTCCAAACACACGGGCAACGCCGGGCACCCATGCTAGTATATATATATATATATATATATATATATATATATATATATATATATATATATATATATATATATATATATATAGGAAGACATTTTTTATAACATGAATAGGCTAGCCAATTTAATTAAGAATAGTTCTAGACCTATATAAAGGCGCTGATTGAGGCTGAAGGCGGCTACATTGAATAGATGTCAGCTCTGCTACATAATCAAGTTACCGGATTTGATTTTTTCAATAAAAGTTTTTAAATAAAGCTGTAGTGTTGTTTTCTTTAGGACGACAATTTTATCGTTCCACCCTGTACCGATTCACTAATCTAACTACAGTAGCATCCAAAACTAAGAGACAGAATTTTAAAACCTATTATTTGTTATGAATAACAACTGTGAAAAGCTGAAATTTTGACAAGTAGTTGTTATCATCCATAATAATATACTAAAATTTGAATCATTTGCAAAGGATAGAAAAAGAATTATAACAATAATTTATTTTAAAAATAGGAACCAATATCAAGTCTTTAAAATGTTGTCCCTTAGTTTTGGACGCTACTGTATATAATATTTTAAATTTCGTCACTTTTGGTGATTAAAATAAAGTTCTTTCATTTTATTTTTTACTTTGCGGTGTGTACTTTTACGTACAATAGAGTGGGGGTGGGAGGTCAAACATAAGTAAATAAAGGGAGTGAAGTCATCTAATTACTTCCGGTTTATAATGTTGCGCGCAAAATCCATTATTTCAATGTTTATCGTATGAGCAGAAACAAAAATAAATTGTTTTTTTTTTAATTTCTGATTTTATTTCATCATTTATTTAATTTAAATGTAATAAGGTGGATGTCTTCACATCGCTTTTATTTCTTTTCTGAATTGGAAAAATAGATAATTAATTTTAAACCAAAAATTAGAACAGATACTATACTTTTAATTAGCTTTTTATATATATATATATATATATATATATATATATATATATATAGGTTTTTAACGTTACATATATTTATAAATTCTTTTTTAAATTAAAATATTTTATATATTCAATTAAAAAACAGAACAGATATTACATTTATTTTATATTTAATTAATTTTTAAATTTTATTTCTATATATGGTATTTAATGAAATATATATTTTTAATTCTTTTTTACATTTAAATATTTAGTTCTTCTATATTATGATAACGAAAAATATTGAATTTCAAGTAAAAGAAAACAAATGTTACCTAGGTAAAAAAAAATCCCATTATAAGCTCAGTACTGATTGGTGCAAGAAGTCAACTTACTTTCTGTCTTGCCCAATCTGAGATCATCTCTCAGGTGAGCTGAGCACCTGATAGAAGTTGACAAAAAAGGCAAACACACGGTTTCCTTCCTCTTTTCTTGGTCAGAACACGGGGCCGACAATAACTCCATGTAGCTTAAACTAATCCCCCAAAATTTATTCTGACGGCGAAACAACTCCCCAGGCCTTTGACCCTGGGTTCGATATAAATAAGTAAAACATGCATGACCCCCATTTAGAGCACAGTGAACGAGGCATAAAAAATGACTAAGTTCAGCATTACCCCCCTCCCATTTAGCTCGAAAAGTTCCCAGGGGACGTCAAATCCTGGTGAAAATGAACGAACGGTGCAGTTTTAGGCCTTAACATATGTACATTTGAATTCTGCACCATGCAAAAAAAAAAATAAATAAATAAATAAAAATAAATAATAATAATGATTAAGTCCATCATTTGCCTCCCCTCCCCTCATTTAGCCCCCAAAGTCCCCAAGGCCTTAAACATATTTAAATATGATTTCATCACTATGCAAAATTGCTAAATAGACATACACAGATAATTTTGGGTAAAAATGTCAAAATAGTAAATAGTAAAAAAAAAGGGAGTGTTTTTATTAGCCCTAAAAGTGACCCTGGGGCACACCCAAGAGTTATCGTGAAGTATAGACAAACAAAATTATATAGAAATCAGTTAGTTACAACTTTTCAGAAAGTTTTATAAAAATCTAATGCATCAATTTTTTTTTTTTAAATAAGCACAAAAATGTTAATTTTAGCCATTTTAACACGAAAGAAACTCCTGTGGGGGGGTCAACCGGAGTTTTCCAGGAAAATCCGTTCTGTTACTTTTTTTACTCATATTATGTTTAATGTTTGTGCAAAATTTCAAAAAAAAAAATTCTAAGGCGTAATTATTGAGAAAAGTACGGACAGATGAACGGACAAGGGTGAATTTATGTCGGGGGATCAAAATACATAATTCACCATTCTCTTTTCTATGCGTTTTTAAATTAATATTTACAAACTCAATCAATAAAGTTGTTTTAAATGTTAGAATGAGGCTTTATCTTCTCGTCACCCATTCTACACCATCTACACTTCCATTTGTAAAACACTAGGGTTTAGCACGTTTAAAATGTTACTAGATTGTGTAAGCTATTCTTTTTCGTTCTCTATTTTGCTTACCGTTTTCTTCTCATTTCTTCTTTTCCGTATCAAGATGAAATGGGATTACATATTTTTCAAATAAACTCTAGCAAGTATATTATTATATTGCCAATAACATGTGAAAACGATAACAAATGAGAATTGGCTAAACAAAATTAAAGTTTCATATGTCAGTTAAATGCTGTTTAGGTCCAACTTTACAATGTGTATTTTGTGTACAATGTCATCGCATTTTATATAGACAGCCGTTGTACGAATGCGGATACAGCGTTTAGATAGCAGATTTTTTAACGCAAAGTTAGTTGGTGAAGTAATTTTATTTTTAACGGATTTTTCTGAAATATGGGAAAATGTACTTTGTTCAGCATTTCCTGTATCTTGAGGAATGTTACTAAAACGTTGGTAGTCCTCTGCGATATGTAAGACTATTGAACCAGGTTCAATTTCTAGTTGATTAAAATTCCTGCTATCAATTTACGCAGCCATAGTTAATTTGCAAATATAAGCATTAAAAATTCATAGCACTCCGATAATTTGAAATCATCTCAGTTCGTTAAGTGATGTGGTTTTCGCTCTCTTTTCTTATGAGATTCATGTTGTTAGGACGATACAGAAAGTACAATACAAGGGTAGTTAACTCTTTACCTCTCAGCGCAAGGTTGCCTCGCTTGTCTCAGTCTGAGACTATAAATTCTCGAAACTTTTCACGAGATTAACAACCGGAAGTCAGGCAGTGGGGAAACCAGAGTGACTTTTAAAAATGGAGGAATGAACATCATTCCCGTCCGTTTCCAGCTATAATACTCAGACTATTTACCTTCATATACGTATTACGTTTTATTTGTCCTTGTATGTGTTTGTCTTCACAATAAATGTGTATAACCAAACAACTGTGAGTAATTATCGTCTTTGATTCTTGATTTTCCATGGCTATTTCCTTTCGCCATGTGATGCACACACACACACACACACACACACACACACACACACACACACACACACACACACACACACACACACGAATGCTAGACAACCTGCAGTAAGATGTTTTATTTTGTCAAGGGTGTGAGTTCCATATAGAAACGTTGATTTAATTTGAATAAAATAAAATACGCATCAAGTGCGCTTCAAAGCCAAATCATAACGTAATATTAGGAAAATAAACAAATATGGTACTTGCTTAAAAAGTATAACATAAATATATTTTGGAACCAAACTCCATCCTCAGTATGTTGTTTTCTTTTTGTTTTTTCTATATTACTAATTATTTTCCTAATATTACGTTGTGATTTTGCTTTCAAGCACACTTGATGCGTATTTTATTTTATCCAAATTAAATCAACGTTTCTATATGGAACTCACACCCTTGACGTTATTCTCGTGTTGCCTACACACTTTTCCAACATTTCAAAATACAGCCGTTGAGATACAACGCGCGGCTCTATACAAACAGACTGTTTTTTCTCCAACTTTACAACATGGCAAAATAGAAGAAAAGGAAAAAAAAGAAAGAAACAACATACTGAGGATGGAGTTTAGCTCCGAAATATATTTACGTTATAAATTTCAAACAAGTAAAATATTTGATTATTTTCCTAATATTACGTTGTGATTTGGCTTTCAAGCGCACTTGATGCGTATTTTATTTTATGTTTTATTTTATATTAATGCAAACACATCGCACTATACAGCAGATGCATTTTTAAATTTTGTGAAAAAGCGACTTTTGACGGCTAAAATTAATCTATAATAATATCGCTTCAACAAAATGTAAGGTCGATGCTTTTTTGTGACAGCACATAATTAAGCAATTTGGTATTGGTTTAAAACGAGCCTTTTAAAAGCTGTCCAATTCGGACATCGTATAAAATAGGAATCAAACGTAATTTCGTCTTAAGATCGTAATTAAAATTACAATAGTGTTCAAATAGTGCCTTATGTAAATTAACTTTTATCTTTACCAATCCGACCTTTATTCGATAATTAATATATTTTTCTATTCTCCTTCATATGACTGCCATTAATGACTGTCGCGATACTTGTCATAACTCTATAAATAGTGTCTGGAAAAGTCCAGCTAATCCCGCAATACGGTATATCAACATCAAACCATAACAAATGTTCCGAACTTTCAACATTGTGCTTTTTCAAACGAAGTCCTATCAACATCTGTAGATGTATTGATCCTCCTATGCCATTTTACAGTCAGTGTCTTAACAATTAACTTGCAGTACGAAATCCATATTGCTTATTATTATATAGATTTTTTTGCCGAAATGGAAAACCTCGTATTGATTTATCATCGATTCAAACTTATCAATGCTTAAGTAGTTGCTCATGATGCGAATGTGTAAAACACCGGATATAATTTTATGTCTTACTCAGTATCGATTTAACACATGCAGTTTAACTGTGTGTAATGGCGACCGAGGAGTGTCCCTACACGTTCGAAAGGTACGAAATCTTATCACTGTCACTGGAAATATTTTATGTCCAATCCGTAGAATGGTTCTATTTTACGTATATACCGTTCATTGGACAAAATAGGGGAGGGTAGAGCGGTAGTCCTTGATATAACTAAGGCATTTGACAGGGTATGGCACGATGGTCTTCTTAGGAAAATTAGATCATATGGTATCACTGGAAGAATACGTAATGTAATTAAATCCTTCTTAAGTAAGAGAAAACTCCAAGTTGTCCTCGACGGTCGTACATTCAAACAATATGATATAAATGCGGGAGTACCCTAGGGGTCAATTCTTAGACCTTTATTATTCATGATATTCATAAATGACCTCCCTGATAAAATTGTTTCTGAGATGGGTACATTTGCTGATGACACCACCCTCTATAATAGGCATGAGGGGAAAACAAATGAACACATATCTAAGGAAATGGCAGAACCACCAGGGGATGACCTCCAATCTGTAGTGGAATGGGGACAAAAATGGATGGTCACATTCAATGCTGCCAAGACTAAGCTTGTTTCCTTCAATAACTACAAGAAACCTTTTCTACCACCAATAGACATGGCAAAGAACACACTGCCTGAAAGTACTTCCTTTAAACCAACGTTTACAGGGAACATGAACTGGAATATATACATTGAGAGCATTACCAAGGCTGCTGCAAAGAAGGTGGGCTCTCTCTACCGTGCTAGAAAATTACTTACGCCTGAAAGTATCCTGTACCTCTATAAGTCCACCATTCGCATTTGGAGTACTGCTGCCACATTTGGGCTGGTGCATCTGCTGCTTGTCTCTAACTCCTGGACAAAGTTCAAAAGAGAGTCGCCAACCTGATAGGTCCTGAACTGTCATCTAGGATTCAGCCTCTATCCCATCGACGAAATGTTGCATCCCTCTGCCTGTTCTCCAAATACTTTTATGGTGAATGATCTGACGAACTGTAAGCACTTGTATCTCCTCGACGTGACTACCCCCGACAAACCCGACAAGCAGCCAAATCCCACCCCTTCACAGTAGAGATCCCTAGGTGTAAGAAGGCCTTCCACTCCAATAGTTTCTTCCCCAGAACTGCAAGTCTTTGGAACTCCCTTCCGGGATACTGCTTTCCCAACTGTACTGATATGAAGAAGTTCAAGTGTAATGTGAACAAACATCTTTCTACTCATCTCCCTTCATAGTGCCCCCGCAAATTATGCCGCCGATAGTAGCCCCTACTTCAAAATGGCACTTGCCTTATTTGGGGTGAAAATTGAATAAAAATTGAAAAAACTAATAGGTGGAACCTGGAGGATAGCATCGTTTCGGGTCAGAATGGATATAGCAGTAAGGGCAACTCTGGTGCAAACTTCTGGAGGCTGCTGTTAGAAATGTTAGAATAATTACAAAGGTTTAATAGAAGATTTCATTAGAGTTTCAAGTTAAATTACCAATTGATTAGGATTTGAAAAGGTTTATTCAATTGAATTTCCTTTAAATAATGCTATAATAATAATAATAATAATAATAATAATAATAATAATAATAATAATAATAATAATAATAAAAATAATAATAATAATAATAATAATAATAATAACAACTAGCAGGACCCGTTAACCGGCGTTGCCCGGAGTTAGTATGCCCCCCCCCGCGCAAAAATTTAAGTACTTCTGTTGTTGTTGTTGTTGTTGTTGTTGCTGTTGTAACTCAACCAGCAATCTCCTCACTTTTAAAACGGCTTTCAAAATGGACACCACTAACCTACCTATGTAAAGAACGGCTTTCGGAATAAACATCCCCTTTTGTGAGTGGGGCAGTGGTTGGTCATTTTATTTTAGTAAAAAATATATTTCAAAGCAAATTAATTAGGTTCGTTACATATTCGCGTTTAAACATAATTAAAAGTATCTAAATTTCACTCATTTATCTTTCATATATACAAAAAAAAAGCAACCTACGATTGTATTTGGGTTTGTGACTTACGTGGGTTTATAAATGGAATCAAAATATATTATATTAGTTATTAGCCTTGCAACCCCCTATGAAAAAGTCCAAATAGCATATAGTATCATATCGGACAAATAAAAACGTTACAGGCAGTGCCAAGGCTCGAACATGGAACGGTAAGTGGAAAAGGATGAAATAAAAAAGTAAACACTTTTATCGAATTGGCTACGGTAAAAGTGTCACTTTAATTGGGTTCGGAATCACCCTTATTACGTGTGAATGAATTAGTGCCCCAAATAAAAGTGTAACGCGGCTGATCTTTCTATCACACTCTCTTTATCTCTCTATCTCTATCTGTCCCTACCTCCCATTCTCTCTCTCCCTCTGTCTATAGCTCTCTCGCTCTGTCCCTCCCTCTTATTCTATCTCTGTCTCTTTCCCTCTGTCTCTCTCTCTCTCTCTCTATATATATATATATAATCTCACACATATATCCCTCTTTTATATATATATATATATATATATATATATATATATAATCTCACACATATATCCCTCTTTTATATATATATATATATATATATATATATATATATATATATATATATATATATATATATATATATATATATACGCGTATATTTGCTTCCGTGGTATTTTGCTAGTTGATCGGTGAAACCTGCAAGTTCATGCTAACATGCCTTGTCATTTCTGCCGGAATGTAAGGTAATGTAGTAAACAAAATATTTTAATTACGAAACAAAGGAATATTTTTTTTTTACACAGTGATCACCACTTATCAAGGCCCGGAAGCCACTCAGGGATAAGGGTTATTGCAAGTACATTACGTTAGTGTGGAGATTTGATGAAGTGTTTACTTAAGGGAGCGGTTCATTAGGAATTTGTTAACATTGGACTTGAACACATCCAAGTTGTAGTCCGGTGGGAAGCAGGCAGACGGAACAGAGTTTCACAGGCGTGCAGTTCTAAGAAAGAAGCTTTGTTCATGGAATCCGCGTTTTGATTTAGGCACAGATATAGAGTGGGGGAAATTTTTCACAGTGGATTCAGCTAGACGGGTGTTTTTCGTGAAAGATTGGCGAGGGGGGACCAGAGATTGGAGCTCAGACGAGCACTTCCATGGAAATAACGATAAAACAAGGATAGGCTCGCAACGTCTCTTCTGTGGGAGACAGGTTGCAGGGTAGAGAAAAGGGCATCTACCACTAAGCCACAAAGTCTATTTTGTACTCTGTCAAGGCAGGATAGGCTGTTTTAGCAGCTCCTGCCCAGATATGGCAACAGTATTCCATCCTTGGACGTACTTGGCTTTTATATAGATAGAGAATTGCATCAGTAGTGAGATATCTTCTGGAGCGGTAGAAGGATCCCACCATTTTCCCAGCGACCTTGGCAACAGACTTGATGTACGTGTTCCATTTCAGATTAGGAGTAAAGGTCAAACCCAGAAGCTTGTCAAAACACGGGGCCTCACCCAGACGAGAGCCATCCATCACAATGGATGCCAGATGGGGATCAGAGCGTTGATGATGTAATGATAGGAGTTTGGTTTTAGATGCATTAAAGGTAACCAGCCACATCTTCCCCACTGAACCACGCGCTCGAGATCAGAGAAGAGAGAATAAGAGAGAACTTTGTCATTTACAGCCTTTGATGTGTTGCCGTAGATGGTCGTGTCATCAGCATAGATGTCAACGAATGATTTAAGTATGTGTTTAGGGAGGTCATTGATGTAGATCAGGAAGAGAGTTGGGCCTAGGATTGACCCCTGAGGGACTCCAGCATTTATATTGCAGGCCTCCGATTTTTGTCCATCTACCACTACTCTTATGAGCCTATCGAAGAGAAATGATTTAATGATTGAGAAAACATTTCCAGTTATACCGTAGCTGGAAATCTTGTGAAGTAGACCCTTATGCCATACCTTGTCGAAGGCCTTTGATATGTCAAGAGCAATTGCCATAGAAAGGAAGCCTTTGTCAAGAGATTCACTAATCCTGTGGGATATAACCGTCAGCACATCTGCAGTAGATCTTGCAGAGCGGAAACCATATTGTGTGTCACTAAGAAGGTTATTCCTGCTGAGGTGGTTGACTATTCCTCTATTTAATATGGATTCCAGCAACTTACTCATAACACACAGGAGACTTATTGGTCTGTACTGAGAGGGAGATGACTTATCACCTGAATTCTTAAATACAGGGCAAACTTATGAGGTCTTCCAGGGAGTCGGAAAGAACTTCTCCTTAAGGCAGCGCTTAAATAGTTTCGTAAGTATGGGAGCAAGTTTTGGTTGAAGCTTTTTTAACACTATAATTGGGATGCCATCGGGGCCAGTTGCTTTACTGGAATCTAGGTTCTTGATTAGCTTGGCGACCTCATGCACGGATATTTGTATGTTGCCTAGCTTGTTCTGTGTTATAGGAGGAAATATGGGGAGTTGATGGCCTTCGTCGCATAGGGTAGAGTTAGCTGCAAAGTTCTTTGCAAATAGTTTGGCCTTGTCTGACGCTGACGAGATGACCTCTGGTCCATTGATAATGGTTGGGATAGAACACACGCTTCTGTTCAGGATCCTATTTGCTATTTGCCAAAACTGGTGGGAACCAAGCCGCTGATCAGCTACCTTGGATTTAACAGACTGGGCATATAGCTCTCTTGCATTTTTTATTACTCTTTTATAGTGGTTGCTGGCAGTCCTGAAAGCAGCTTTAGTCTCAGTGCATCTATTACGTTGGTAGCTATGGAAAAAGTGATTTCTGTGCGCGATAGCAGCAGCACATTCTGGGGAGAACCATGGCTGGCTGTTAGGTTTTTGTTGGAATTTTTTAGATGGTATGAATTGGCCTGTGCCTACAATTAACCATTCGGTCAGATCTGATACTATAGAGGACACTTCCTTTTTAAACATGGAGTGCAGAGGTAAATCAGATATGAATGTACGGAAGCTATCCCAATCAGCCAAAGATATACAGTACGGTGGAGGGGTACGTGTGGGGGCTTCTTACATTTCGTTTTTATGTTAACTGATACGACAGAGTGGTCGGAGGATCCTAGAGGAGAATGAACGGAACATGAACATAGCTCAGGGGAAGTTGAGAGAAAAAGGTCTAAGAGGCTTGCATATTGACCGGGTGTATCGGGCACACGGGTGGGTTCGCGAACAATCTGAGTGAGGTCATAAGCAATGGCAAAATCATGACAAAACCTCCCCTCATCATCTGTCTTATTTGAATGGGTCAGCCATTCCACGTTATGGACGTTGAAGTCACCACAGACGTGGATGTTAGCCGAGGGATGTGAAGACAGTATGTGGTCTATTTTCTCAGATATGCTCTTAAAGATAGTAACTCCGCTGTTCTGGGGCCTATAGAGGGCAAATATAAATGCAGTGGTGTTAGCAAGTGCAACCCTGAAGCACATATAGGGTAAATTAGGAACTTCTCTAGAGATATCCCTGCCACACGGGAAGCCATCCTTAATGTAGGCACATATTCCATGCCCATGGCGATCTTGGGTGTCAGATTTAGCTGTTAAATTAGAGTATCTGTTAATTATGAACTCATCTAGGGAAGTGGTCGGCCCTATTTCAGTTTCACTTAGAAATAATTCGTCCGGTTTCGTCTCCTGTAATTGGGTTTCAACCTCTGGAAGGTTGGAACGTAGACCCCTGATGTTGGAGAAGGAGACATGGTAGTAGGGGTCTACGTTGGATGATGGGGTTCTAGGTTTAATCGAGTTTTTATTCTGGAGATATTTCATGTTGAGGTTTGGGGATTTGTGGAATAGGTCGGCATACTTGGTTAGAGCAGTACAGAGAGGAAAAGTAAGAGAGAAAAAGACAGGAAAATTTATTTTTTGTAGCACACGAAAAGGTAAAGCCGTAATAATTACCCACTAGTATTGCATCGAGAGGCCCCACCAGAGACTACTGCATGGTCCAGATCCACTCACCAAATGGCAATACAGCAGTCCCAGTACTTTGCGCCTGCTGATAGGACAGCCTCCTTAGTTGTTAATCCAAGGTTCGGGTCCCTGACTATCAGACGGATAACGTCAGCCCAGATAAAACGTTTACCTCCAGCACCCTTACTAGTGACATGGCCACAAGGACAGACAGAGACAGAAAAATTTCCGACATCTCAGACTGCTGGTCACCAAGTACTACCGACCTTTAAGCATCTTTTTATTGACCCTTTGTCAGAAAAATCACTCATTGAATGAGGACTGAATGACAAAATAGGAGAAGCGAGAGTTACTGGAGCTGCCGATAACACATCCACTGTATTATCTACTCTCCATTTAAAAAAAGTAAAAAAAAAGGGGGGGAGGGGAATGGGTACAAGTGACTTATTTATATCTAAGTAGTAAGTCCGGTGCTAAGTTAATAATTCAGGACACTTTTGATGATAATCTCCCCTCCCATATTAATGGGTGGAAGTTTGTTGTTATCTATCGAGTTTGAATCATTAGAGTTTCACCTTACAATTAATTAAAATCCAATAATTAACTATTATCAATTTGTAAAGTCGGCTTAATATTAATTTACATTCAAGTTTAGATAATTATTCAAGGTTTTACTTTAGGAGGTTCGTTTTCATAGGTAACTGTTTCTTTGCACTCTATTATATTTTGAATGTACTTGAACATAAGGCTAACTATATTAGATGGTTTGATTGGCCAGCAAGGAAGCAAGCATTTTCAATACAGGCAAGCTTGCAGTAATAGTATATATTAAGTATACTACTTAAATAAAGTCCTAAGTTTATCTACTCATATAGAGAATAATTCCCGGCATTTTTTTTATCGTTAGTTTCCGGCATTTTGTTTGTTTTTATCGTTTACTTTGTAGCATGGGGGCGTGCCGGATAAGACAGGAGAATACAGACAAAATACATAAATAAAACACGAAAACAAGTTTAAAAACAAAGTAAAATAAAAACATTTAGGATTAGTTTAAAAAAAAATATTTAACGTTTTTGCACTAGTGTTGCGTCCGCTGTCTTTTTGTCAACTGGCAGCTGGCATATCATCATGTCTTTCTAGAGCTAAAGAAGATTTCTATTTCTGGATAACTTGGTCGAGTGCCTATCTATTTATAGAATAAAAGTCGTTACGTTCGGATGTGTAAAATATTTAATTTACATTTTTCTTTTATTGTTAAAAAAACTTTCTTTTTTTTTATAAAGTCCTAAGTTTATCTACTCTAATAGAGAATAATTCCCGGCATTTTTTTTTATCGTTAGTTTCCGGATTTTTTTGCTAAAAAAATGTTTTTATGTTACCTTGGTTTTAAACTTGTTTTTCGTGTTTTATTTATGTATTTTGTCTGTATTCTCCTAGGAAAACAATGTTGTATTTTATGTTAAATAAATAAATAGAAATATGTGGAAATAACGGAGACGGGAGTGAGTGTAAGAAGAAGCAGTTTTACGTATTTGTGTATTGTCTCGGATGAGTCCGTGGATGAATAAGTATTATAGCATTATCAATGATTTAATTTAATATCGGAAAAGTCCAGAAATACAAAGTTAATGTTAGCGAATAAAAAATAATAAATATAGAGCAAAAGACTTGTAAAGAAACAAATATATGAATATGTGAAAAAAAAACGGCGGTGTGTCCATATGTGTTGAACCGTTTGTTTTATGGTGAAAGATGCGAATATTAGAAAATGTGCATGTCTACCGAGCAGCCAATCAGTTGTGCCGGATTTCTGTAAGGGAGAAATAATTACCTATAAATAGGAATATGTAAAATTTATAGTATGTATTTGTGTCTAATAATCAGTTAAGAGCGGTTATAACCCAGCAGAGTAGGAATATGTAGAAATGGTGCCGGTGTCTTTGAAATTCCTTTCCTGCTTTATTTTTCATCGACTGTACAAACATGCAGATATTTAAATGTAATGTGTACAAACATCTTGCTTGTACAAGTCCCCACTTAGAATGACTCTAAAATTCTAGCCCCTAATAGAACAGTAACCATGGCATTATGTCTTTTTTATCTTTTGTACTGTTAATAAAATTCCAAATGTTTATTTATTTATGTGTGGCCTATATACCAATAAAATTTTCGAACAGATGCACCGATTTGAAAAATGTTTTTTTCCCCTGAAAGGTGGGAGTCCCTAGATTGTCCTTATCTATATATGGTTCGTAACGAACAATGCCAAGTCACAGAAAAAGCCCGAAATAAGGGTCTTTGGGCCGTTTTGTTAAAGTTACCTGCGCATGTCAACGAAATTTAGCACTGTCTGTATACAGTCGCGGTAACATCTTTAAGCCTACGGACAGGACTTGTGGCACAATGGATAACGCGTCTGACTATGGGTCCGAAGATTCCAGGTTCGAATCCTGGCAAGTTTGTAATAATTTTAACCATCATTTTGTCCAACGTTTACTCATTATCTTTACGCTTAGTTAGGGTATTTTTGTTTTTTTAGTGATTTTGTTTTGTGCATATGGGAATTTCCCATACTCCGAGTTCACAAGGTAAGCGTTGATGGTAAAACGATGTTGAGTGTACTTGATGTTGAGTGTACTTGATTTTGTGTTTGACTCGCTGTTTGACGCAGCCACTAGTGACAAATAAAGTAAAAAAAAAAAAGTAAAAATACACGGTGACTCTACAAAAATGCAGTCATGGATTCGTTAATAAAATTCACCAATCTTTTTGCCATCAAACAATATTAGGTACAAATGAACTTAAATTAATGAGTTGTAAATCAAGTTTTAGTCATAAATGTCTAAAAACTTTTGCTTTATCGCCGTTCAATGATATGAGGGACACTTTGGTGGTCGTCTCATTAATAAGAGGTGTTTTACTGAATGTGATTTACACTCACTGCACCTTAACTAGACTTTTTATATGTGAGGTTATCTGAGGAATAATATCGATCAGATTACCGAAGTTAAGCAACAATGAACGTAGCTAGTACCAGATGGGTGAGTATTTGAGAATACTAAGCGCTGTATATATTTATCGGATGGTTTGTGTAGTTGCAAAGATGCGGTTCAATTACTGTGAATGCCTTTACTTGATATTAGTGGAGGACCATTGCTCTTCAGAATATAATAGGGAGCAATTTTGGAGGTACCTATTTAGGGAGTCACCGGCTTTGGGGGGGGGTTATTAGGCGGTCCAATTTGAGTGAGATACTTTTAGAGAAAGGCATTTTTAAGGGTACATTTTCAGTTTAAAGAAGTGGGTTTTTTTTTAGGTTTATAAAAAAAACTAGCCTGGGTGCGCGGAGTTGCCCGAATGTTGAGAGATGTGTGTTGAGCAAAAAAAAAAAAAAACAGTGGTAGTAGGTAGGCTGGCAGGCTCGAACCCGAACGGCGAAGGAGGAAAAGAACGTGGAAAAAAATTGATGTCTTTGCCGTTGCATCCATCGCTAAACCGGAAGTAGCGAAAGTTTAAATTAAGGCTAGTCAATCGAAAAGAGGGGATGACTTTCAAGAATATCGGCGAAAAAAGCGACTCCTCCCTTTAGAAAATTGCCCAGTTGAGGGTGAAGAAATTACATTTTTTAGCCAATTATTCGATATTTGTCGTCTGAAGCGTCGAGCTTCAAAACGATACCGATCTCATGAAAGTCCGTCGCCTCCGTCGAAAGTTTTAGGAAGACATAAAAACATACAAACATACTTACATACAAACATACATACATCTATACATTTAAACAGACAGGTGAGATTAATATAATAGATGATGGAACGATTCCAATATTTTTCCCGATTCCAATACAATTACCTATTATGATTCTGATTTTTTTAAATATGTAGTTGTAGAGTTGTTTGTGTTTATTATAATGTCTATCAAAATAATCTCTAGACTATTCCTGAACCGAAGAAGGTCGTGACAACCAAAATCACGACAGTGTGTCAGAACTATTAACAACTTTGTACGTCGTGATCAGGTGTTTTTGCAATGCAGAGGGGGCACATTTGGAGCAGAGTTCAACGGCAATAAAGCAATGTCTGTTGGATATTTATGATTGGAATTTGGTGGACAATCGAGGCTGAAAGAAAAGTTTATTTGTCCAAAATATAGTTGGATACCAGGAAAGGATTGTAAATTTTATTAATTATTCCGTGGGTGACATTTTTTTTTGGGGGGGGGAAGGTCATCAAGTTGTGCTCTGTAAAAAGGTCAATGAAAACAAATTAATGTTCAACTGCTGCTGCGAAACTGAAAGAATCGAACCATTTTCTTTATATCGAGATTGCTTTGGCAAATAAGTGTAGAGTTGAAACTTTTCGAAGACAATCGTTCAATTATTAAAAAGTTTGATTAGCTTAACGTGGAAATGCTTATACCGCAATATGACACTGACGAAATGTGATATACAGAAGGTGGATACGAGAGGATAAAGGCTGATATATATATATATATATATATATATATATATATATATATATATATATATATATATATATATATATATATAACACAATAGAAAAATGCGAGCATGGAAAGTAATATGGTTTATGGTTAAACTTAAACATGGAAAAGTAAAGGACCAGTTGTTAAAATTGGAAAAGGAAAGGAAAGATATTCTAGTAAAAAATATAATAAATTAAAATTTAAAGATATTCTAGAAAAAATATAATAAATTTATAACTTTCCAACTGACTACAATATGGCTGTCTTCAAGTCTAACGTAAACAAGTTCTTGATGTGCCGTTCCACTTGTTAACAAATTTACCGAATTTCCATTACTAACGATTACTGTATTGTCCAATTTCTGCTATACACTCTTTAACCTTTATCCTCGAGTGGCCTCTTGGCCTTGATAAGTTGTGATGCCTATGTAAAGAAAAACTTAAAATATTCCAGCATTAAGAATTGATTATATGATGTTATAAATTGAATTTAAAAAAAAATTAATGCTGCAATATTTTAAGTTATAAATGTATTATATTTTTACTAAAATATCTTGTCCTTTTCTTTTTCAGTTTTAACAACTAGTCCTTTACTTTTCCATGTTTAAGCTTAACCATATTACTTTCCTTACTCGCATTTTTCTATTGTAATTCATGATTTTTCCAGGTTTCCAATAAATTAACTTACTCTATATTTAAGTCTTATTTTTTGCCGCCATAAACATAGCATACACATATGTAATAACAATGTACGGCACTCGTCTGCTTCGACAAAATCACCCCAATTATCTCCCTTGCATGCTTTCATTCTCTCTGTTTCACTTGTTACTTCTCTTTTCGCGACAGCAGTGAATTAGTAGCAACACTAATCGCTGAAACGACGTGTGTGTGTGTGTTTCAGTTACAATTGTATTTAAATTTCTTGAACTAGTGAAGCATCTCGTATGCAAAAATATGTTTTAAACGTGTTAATAACGTGGTTAATATATATGTGTATGTGTATGTGTGTGTACGTGTGTGTATGTGTATATATGTATATATGTATACGCATATAGTTATATGCATATATCTATATATAGCCACGTTCTTAATACGTTAAAAACGTATTTTTTTCCACACGAGATGCTTTACTAGTTCAAGAAATTAAAATATATATATATATACATATATGCATACATATATATATATGTGTGTGTGTGTGTGTGTGTGTGTGAATGTTTATATATGTCAATATATATATATATATATATGTATGTATCTGTGCGTATATCTAAATACATGCCTATATACGCACACACATACATACATATATATATATATATATATATATATATATTATTGGTAGTATTGTTTAGTTTTTAAACAAAAACAAAAACACAATGTGTCTAAAAGAGTGCTCAGTGTTTAGACAGAGCAATATGAATATGTTTAATATGAAAACTAGTGGCTACACATATGCAAATATGTTTTAGTGAACACCCTGCTTGGGAAAATCACATCATCAGGCCTATATTTACTTCAACGATGCTCAATACGGATATATTCTTGGCCTGATGATGTGATTTTACCTAGCAGGGTGATCACTGAAACATATTTGCATATGTGTAGCCACTAGTTTTCATATTCAACCTATATATATATATATATATATATATATATATATATATATATATATATATATATAAAGTATTTAAAATGTATATAGCAATTAAGCTACACAGAATAGTCCGCGTTACATCCTCGCTGGGATTCGTCAGGCTTATCCTAGCATGCATGAAAAGCGGGATATTTTGTGTAGCTTAATTGCCATATATATTTATATAACTTACTACTTAGCTCTACCTATGTATTGAGCACTGTTGAAGTAAATACTTAAAGTTTACGCATAAAATTATATTTTCGCATATTAATTATGTGATTAAATGAAGTAGTTTTATATATATATATATATATATATATATATATATATATATATATATATATATATATATATGTACCTTTCACCAGACTATCCATTCACATGTAATCACTTTTTTCTTCACCATATTCCCTCTGCTTCACTTTTTGTTATCAAGTAAGATCTTTGACTTACTTGTAGTTTCATCAAATACTTTTGTATGCAAAATCCGATCCCGCATTTTGCTAATTCCTATCCTCTGATGAGAAGGAAAGTATTTCTTCGAAACTCCGTGGATTAAGGACTATCCATTTATGAAGTGTTTCCTTTTCAGATTAAATATGTTTTTAACTCTTTTTCAAAGTGTTTTTTAACATATATATATATATATATATATATATATATATATATATATATATATATATATATATATATATATATAGCAAGAGAGACGGGAGTAAACTAGGGATACATGTAACAGTGAAAGTAAATAAAGGTTTTGTTTACTTGTTTGACGTCATATCAACCGGTTATGTGTTACTTAATGGCTGTAACATGTCCATTACTTTTTATCTGTAATTTTTTTTATATCCGTGGTTAAGGTTTTCGGGATATTAGCTTGGTGTTATTGATGCGTTTTTGCTTAGGCGTTTTCTCAAAAAGTATCTACATCAGTTGACTTGGACAAGATTTCAAACAAAAATAAGGTTATGGATGGATGTTTATATATATATATATATATATATATATATATATATATATATATATATATATATATATATATGTGTGTGTGTGTGTGTGTGTGTGTACGATTCTTAATCGATTTTTCTGGCCTAATGAGGCGTTATCCTTGCATTGGGGTTCCACAGAAACATGTATGCACATATGTAACCAATAATGTTTGTATAATAAGAAACTATATACTAGCTCTGTCTTGCATTGAGCACTCTTTTATAATTACGCGGGTTTCATTAGATTTACATCTAGGAAACCAATCGATACAACCATTATATATATATATATATATATATATATATATATATATATATATATATATATATATATATATATATAATTTTTTTTTTAAATAATTAAATACCTACAGACACTAGTGTTTCATCCTTTCGGGAATCTTCAGTGCGGGGTGTCACGATTAACACCAGTCGACAGATTCGAACCCGGCAACACGAGACATCTCTGGCTCGATTAGCAAAGACCGCATCCAATCGGCTACGATTAACCGCGAGAAATAGCGTTGACAACAGTTAACAACATTTTAATTTTAAATGTTCTTTACGTCAGTCAGAGTGACAATCGTTATACAATGATCTATTCACAAGAGGTATATTGACCGACTTAATTAAACTGAAAGTGCTAAACGATAAGAAACGAGTTCTTAACGGGGGCGGACATATTATTATTTTTTTTTTTACTATAATAATTAAATACCTACAGACACTAGTGTTTCATCCTTTCGGGAATCTTCAGTGCAGGGTGTCACGATTAACACCAGTCGATAGATTCGAACCCGGTAACACGAGCTATCCAATCGGCTATATATATATATATATATATATATATATATATATATATATATATATATATATATATATATATGGAGAGAGAGAGAAAGAGAGAGAGATAGATAGATAGATAGATAGATAGATAGATAGATAGAATGTAAGCCGTGTATTTCATTTATAATAAAAAGGCCTTTCCTTAATGTAATTTTGGTTTCGAAATGAGCGTCTACTTACTTGTCCCCTACCCCATGAGGGCGTATATACGTTATACGTAAGTTTTGTTTTTTAATGTGAGACAACACCCAGCGCTCTCTATCCCCTCGAAAAGAAAAAGTCGATTTGGATTGGAATAAGTCATCTTTTTTATAAACTGTACCATCATAAAAAAATTGTGTCCTGCCCATCGAAGACAGAACAGCTATTACACTTCGATCACACATTTTATAAAATCAATTATATCAACCAAATGATTATGGTGATAACACCAAATAATTAAGGATCTCTACAAAAAAAAAAAAAGAATTAAGGTTTCTATATATACTTATTTATGAGAGAACGCCATTTTCGCATTTTCAAAATGAACTTATCAAATTTCTTATCGCTATTTTAATAAAATTATTAGACAATTTTTCATGTGAATGTAAATCCCGTCTCCACGTAACTTATACAGTTTTAGATTAGTGTACGAAAGTGTCTCCTTAAACTTCTGATCTCGGAAAATTTAAGTCACGTGATATTAGATGACCGGTGTAATATCAAATAACATAGCCCCCTCTTTTTGATTCGTTTTTTTTTTTTTTTTTTACATGGAGTTCACCACTTATCAAGGCCCAATTGCCACTCAGGGATAAGGGTTATTGTGTGTACAGTAATCAAAGGGATAGTGTAGCAATAGTATTGGAGAATTGGTAAGGTGTCATTACTTGGGGGGGGGCGGTTCATCAGGAATTTGTTTGTGTTGGACTTGAAGACATCCAGGTTGAAGTCGGGAGGGAAACAGGCAAGCGGAACAGAGTTCCACAGGCGTGCAGTTCTAAGAAAGAAGCTTTGTTCATGGTATCTACGTTTTGATTTAGGCACAGATAGGGAGTGGGGAAAATTATTGATGATGGTTTCAGCTAGTCGGGTGCTTTTTGAGAAAGATTGGCGAGGGGGGACCAGAGAATGGAGCTCAGACGAGCACCTGTCATGGAAATAACGATAGAACAATGACAGGCTCGCTACGTCTCTTCTGTGGGAAAGAGGTTGCAGGGTAGAGTCTATTTTGTACTCAGTCAAGGCAGGATAGGCTGTTTTTGCAGCCCCCGCCCAGATGTGGAAGCAGTACTCCATCTTTGGACGTACTTGGCTCTTATATAGACAGAGAATTGCATCATTAGTGAGATATCTTCTGGAGCGGTAGAAGGATCCCACCATTTTCCCAGCGACCTTGGCCACATACTTGATGTATGTGTTCCATTTAAGATTAGGTGTAAAGGTCAAACCCAGGAGCTTATCAAATCCTGGGGCCTCCCTTAAACGAGAGCCATCCATTTCAATTGATGCCAGATGGGGATCAGAGCGTTTATGATGTAGAGATAGGAGCTTGGTCTTAGATGCATTAAAGGTAACCAGCCACCTCTTTCCCCACTGTACCACGCGCTCAAGATCAGAGGAGAGAGAATCAGAGAGAACATCATCATTTAAAGCCTTTGATGTGTTGCCATAGATGGTCGTGTCACCAGCATAGATGTCAACGAAAGATTTTAGTATGTGTTTTAGGAGATCATTGATGTAGATCAGGAAGAGAGTTGGGCCCAGAATGGAGCCCTGAGGGACTCCAGCATTAATACTTTCAAGCCAACCGAGAGATTATTATTATTATTTTATTTTAGAAACAAAGCAATTGTTCTTTTATTCTGTTTTGTTTCTTGGTTACTTTTATTATTTTTTTGATTTTATTGATTTTAAATTCGAACGGAAATAAAGTAAAAAAAAAAAGAAACGAGTTGGTCAAATCTTTCATTATTTTATCAAATTATCTGCTTTAGTTTTTTTTTAATAGTTAATTGATGTTTATTGTTGTAATAGTTTAGTGTTAACCTTCCATGATTATATTTTTCATAAAAGACGAAGAAAAATTCCTTTTTCTGTGTTGATGGGATTTTTTTGCAAGAGCTCTCAGTATATAACTGTTACTCTTCGTAGACGCGACATAAATTTATTTTTGTCCAGTGGAAATAGATTCAAGAAGATTTGTTACAAGAAAGGTTCCCCTTTTCTTGTAAGAAACAACATTAGATAAGTGAAAATGAGATTAGGATAGATCGAGATTCGAACTTTGTAAGCAAGGTTCAGAAATGGAATTTCGCATTGTTCAGTTTCACATAAAATAGTTTAGATATGTTTGTTTGTAAAAAAGGAATTTAATTGTTCAATTCTTTTTATGAAAACTGAATTAAAATAAGGTCAGCTAGAGAAGAACGAACAATAGCAATTTGAAAACATATTGAAAAATAAGTTAGGTCGAAAAATAGGTTAGTGATAATTCTTTGTCTGCAGAAATGGTTTGGAAACATGTGCCGAACCACGCATGTTTAGGTCACGTGAGTCGACCACGTTTACAGACACACGAGTGACGTCATGGCAGAAATGAATTCTCAATATAGGAGCTAGTTCAGTCGAAGAAGAGGGGAGTCGGACAGAGAGAGAGAGACAGACAGACAGACAGACAGACAGATAGATAGACAGAGTCCAGAGTCAGGTCGCACGGAGACAGAGTTGACATGAGGAGGGTCTCCCTTTAGAAGCGAAGGATTAGAACATTAAACATGTAGAAACGACATTGAATTCCTGGATTTAATCATCATTTCGACCGGTCAAATGGAATAAAAGAACATCTCATAGTTTTGTAACTGCCGTCTTCGTGTAGTCTTTCTACAACAAAGGCAATGTGTAATCATTTTTAATGAACTTTGTATCACCAATCCTAAGTAATATCCTTCTCCATCATAAGAAATGTATCTCTCCTCCCCTCTCTGTGTTATAAGAATGATTCTTCCCCTCCTTAACTGTAATACGTATAAATATATTCTCTCTCTTTCTCTCTCTCTCTCTCTCTCTCTCTCTCTCTCCCATCATCAATATATATGTACTCTCTCCAATATGAACCACCATATTATACAATAGATTCTCGAACATTTAACAAAAGCATAATACTTATTTATTCTAGCTTACTAAGGGAGTAAATCCCAATAAAAACTCCCATTTGGAGTCTTCATAGGCAGATGGTGACACACTGCGACACCTTTCTGGCAACTCCTGCAGCTTCTCTTGCCTTTCAATTGGATTTTGTCTGCAACACTGCAAACTTAGGTCTTCTTATCAACCGCCCAGGTCTACATTTGGAGAGCGAACTCCAGCTTTGAACTGTATAACCACAACAAATGTTGCAGTGCACTAGACTAGATGCAGAATGCCATTGCCTTATTAGACGGAAGGTTGCCATCAATATTTACTTCTAAATTGCAGATATATGTTCCGGTTTCTTTGGATATTTACAAAAAAGAACTGATAGTTAACCAGTCATAAACTCCTGGAATGCACCACTATCAATAATTTCCCCCATTCTTTATCTGTGCCTAAACCTAAACGTAGATTGCATGAACAAAGCTTCACCTGCAGAACTCTTTTCCGTTTTCTTGTATTCCAACTGACTACAATATGGTCGTCTTCAAGTCCAATGTAAACAAATTCTTGTTGCTCTCCTTAAGTAATCCAATTACCCAAATCTCCACTAATAACGATTAATACAACATTGTCCCATTGACTACTGTACAGTCTTTAACCTTTATCCGCGAGTGGATTCTGGGCCTTAATAAATAGTGATTAGTATGCAAAAAAAAAAAAAAAATCGACAATTAAATTCGATTCAATGTAGAGAACCTTAATTCTTATCATATTTTCCAGACATTTTAGAAACCTCCACCAATTATCTATTAGAAAAAAAAAAAAATTAAAAAAATAAACATTGAATTACTCTCATGATATAACTGGTTTCCCTGATTAGCAACAAACCGGGAATACCTAATGTGGTATTAGCGCTGAGCGGGTTATGCTGGTTTCCTCTGAAGGAGGAAGATTACAGGGAATATTAAATCCATAAATGGCCATGAGCTCATATATATCTTGGTCATGAGAAGGTGACATGCAAGGCCTAGAATTTCTAAATCATCACCCATTTGGTACTGACCAAACTACACGTGATCTAATGGGAACCAATGTGTCAACAATTATGCGGTACATAGGATAGGCAAACCCTTTGGTACAAAAAAAAAAGAAAAGAAAAATATTTAATCAGCAATATTTTGGCCTGGGTCCGGAGATGAGCTTGAAACCCAAGAGATCACATTGATTTAAATGTCAGTTAATATATCCATCATCCACAAAAAGACAGTTTTGCTGTATCGCAGCTCTTCAGTACGGATATAATATCACCCATGCCAAGTTAGAGATCGAACCCACAACCATCTAGTTGATAGTGGACAGCTCTAATCTCCGGCCTTTGTGATCAGCCCTCGCAAACGATCTAATCAAGTGTCTATTTATATAAACATTTGACTGCTGCTTTTACAGTGCTCGATTTGTTTGTTTATTTACAAAAAGCAATGAAGCAGGCCGAAGGATTAGTTGGCCTAAATGTTGTGAGACAACAACAACAATAGAAAACAGTAATTGTTGGGGATATATTGCTATCCCATCGCAGTCAATCAGCTGAAGAAGGCTAGAGGATGAGTTGATGAAGGCCAGAGGATGAGAAGCAACAACTATAAAGATGAGGATAACAGTCCGCAAAAGAATGAATACACTTTTTGGTCGACATTCACTTATTATGTTGTTTGCTGCTTCGTCTTTTTGTCCACATGTAATGTTTTTCTGTGTTTTATCTATTTTAGCTTTAGTGTGATTAGTTCTAATCGCGTTGTTCTGGACAGTTGTCAATAAAGATTCTGTTTCTCTGTTTATGTGCCTTTTTCTTCGTCATATCCAGGTGTTTTCATGATTCTCTTCTTTTTTACACAGGAAACACCACTTATCAAGGCCCGTAGACCACTCGAGGATAAAGGTTAATGGGTATACATTAATAAATGTGATTATAGCGTAGTAAACATAAAGTGGGAATTTTGTAAATTGGATTACTTAGGGGGACGGTTCATCAAGAATTTGTTTACATTGGACTTGAAGACAATCAGATTGTAGTCAGCTGGAAAGCAGGCAATCGGAAGAGAGTTCCACAAGCATGCAGTTCTAAGAAAGAAGCTTTGTTCATGGAATCTACGTTTAGATTTAGGCGCAGATAAAGAGTGTAGGAAATTATTGATAGTGGTTTTGGCTAGACAGGTGTTTTTCGTGAAAATTTGGCGAGGGGGGACCATAGATTGAAGCTCAGATGAGCATTTGCCATGAAAATAACGATAAAGCAGGGACAGGCTCGCAACGTCTATTCTGTGGGAAAGAGGTTGCAGGAAAGAGAAAACGGTATCCCTCACTAAGCTACGAAGTCTATTTTGAACTCTGTCAAGGCAGGATAAGCTGCTTCTAGCAGCTCCTGCCCAGATGTGGCAACAGTACTCCATCATTGGCCGTTCCAACTCTGGATCTTTGATGAGCTGCCGAATCTGAGGACCGTCAAAAATGCCAGGTATATAGGTAGAGAATTGCATTAGGAGTGAGATATTTACTGGAGCGGTAGAAGGATCCCACCATTTTCCAGCGACCTTGGCAATTGATTTAATATACGTGGTCCATTTCAAATCAGGAGTTAAGGTCAAGCCCAGAAGCTTGTACAAACATGAAGCCTCCCCAAGGCGAAAGCCTTTCAGATGGGCATCAGAGTATTGATGCTGTAAAGATAGAAGCTTGGTTTTAGATGCATTAAAAATAATCAGCCACCTTTTTCCCCATTGTACCACGCGCTCAAGATCAAAAGAGAGAGAATTAGCATTCTAATAAATTGTCTTTCTCTTCCCACTTTTCTGATGTTTGTTTTTGGTTTCATCGTTTCGTGTATTGTTCATCTTGACGGTATCCCGCGTTGTGGGGCCCTGTCGGTGGGGCATTAGAATACGTCGACTGCCCCCCTGCAGAGGGTAAAAGTCCCTCAATGGGGGTCCTGGATATGACCTTAAACTATATCCAGTGGTGAGGCCCCAGCTTGTGGGCTTTGGGGAGTGTGGAGCCACCCTTTAATTACCATTGCTCCCAGGTCCACTCTGACCCGGAGCGGTAGTACCTGTTAGGGTCCCAACTATGGGTTAAATAGAAACCGACGTGAAAACAACAAATATATTCTATTAAAAAAATTTTTTCTTCCGAATCTTTGGATTCGGCATTAAATAACCCGAAAAGGGTTGATATGCCGTAAAACAAAAACAACGAACCAACCAACTATTCCATTGTTTTCTTTACATTTTTAATACGTCTCTCTCACACTCCCCCTCTCTCTATCTCTCTCTTTCTCTCGCGTTGTGGTGATCTCTTCTTTATGTTTATTCCTTTAATTAGATTTCTATTTTTATAGTTTTGCTTCGATGTCGAGAACATAATCTCCTCCCCCTTCTCCAATTGACCAATTAAGCATGTTACAGTATATCTTTTTTGTGGTCTCTTGGTCTTACTGGATTCCAGGACAAGAATTCATCTAGTCAGCTATCAAGACTGTGTTCCAACGACCCTGATACCTGGTCTCCATCTCTTTCAGGTCCTGATGGAATCTCTTCCCCTGCTCATCACTCTTTGAACTCAGGTTTTCAGCAAACCGCTCCATATGTGAAAAATAGGCAGTGCATATTTCTGAAACCAGTCAGCGGTTGTTGACGAGTTCTACTTGGTTTCTGGCCTTATTGTTTCCAAGAAAGGTTTTCACTACCAGAACAAATACCTTCAACGTTTCCAGTTACACTTCGTTCATTAAGTTTTCGAACTCTGGATCTCTGATGAGCTGCCGAATCTGAGGACCGTCAAAGATGCCCGCTTTCAACTTCTCCATGGTCCATCTTGGAGAAGCCTAGCACAAGTAAGTGTAGCAACCATCATCCTTGTGTAGATCCTCGGTGAACTGCTTGATTAAGCCGAGCTTGATGTACAACGAGGGGAAGAGTATTCTGTCTCTGTTCACCAGGGACTCGTTGATGACGTTTCTTTCTTTCCAATGGAACCAATTGCTCCCGCACATGTCAGTCTTTCTTTGTGTATGCTGAGTACCAATTTGGGGGAGATTTCGAGGTTTTATGACTTCAATCTGATCGTTTTTCATCATAATAACCCCGAACTACCGGATATATTTCTTGTCATTAAAATAACCATTTTCAATCCAAACAATTATTCGACATGGCATTTTACCCTCAACAACTTCTAAAATGCTCGACACATATGCACATGTGAACAAAAACGAAAAAAAAAGCATATGGTCATAAAAATTTGACCTGATTTAGTAAAATCAATGTGATTTTTTTTAAATTCAATTTTCACCCCAAACAAGGCACAGTGCCATTTTAAAGTAGGGGGCTACTATCGGGGACATAAGTTGCAAGAGTATTATGAAGAGAGATGAGTAGCAAGATGTCTGTTCACATTACACTTGAACTTCTGCATGTCAGTACAGTTGGGAAAGCAGAATCCCGGAAGGGAGTTCGAAAGTCTAGCAGTTCTGGGGGAGAAACTATTGGAGTAAAAGGCCTTCTTACACCTATGGATCTCTATTTTGAAGGGGTGGGATTTGGCTGCTTGTCGGGTTTGTCGGGGGTGTTCACGTCGAGGGGGTACAACTGCTTGTAGTTCGTCAGAGCATTCACCATTAAAGTACTTATAGAACAGGCAGAGGGATGCAACATTTTGTCGATGGGACAGAGGCTGAAGCCTAGATAACAGTTCAGGACCTGTCAGGTTGGCGACTCTCTTTTGAACCCTGTCCAGGAGTGAGAGACGAGTAGTAGATGTACCAGCCCAAATGTGACAACAGTACTCCAGACATGGGCGGATGGTGGCCTTAAAGAGGTACAAGATACTCCCAGGCCTAACTAGTTTTCTATCACGGTAGAGAGAGATTCAACGTATCAGATTCGTTCTAAATCGACTGCAAAAACGCAGACAGAAAATTTGCTGTTTACCAGAAGGGAGCGAAAGAAGTGTTCGACCGTGAACACGACCGTAACTGGTTGCTGACCAAGAGGACAGGGTCATAATTTTATAGTGTACAAGGTCACTTAATGATGAGAAAGAACTCTATGTGCTAGTGCGTCTTTTTATGCATCTATAGAAGTAAAAAAAAAAAAAGGACGCCTTCCCTCAAAAATATAATAGACTTAGGTATCCACTTCCTTCACATTGCAGGAAGATACGACACAAGGCCAGAAGAGGGGAAAATTAAGCCAGCGCTCGTAACAAAGAAGCACTCTGGCTTATTAGAAATTGCCTGAGCATCCCCATCAGCATTCCCCGGGCTATGTGCCTCGCGCAGCTAGGAATAAACATACTCCTCTTCAAAGGCGGGAAAGGCAATGCTTGGGAGGGTAGATAGACTTCATGTGACTATCCAGGACTAATACGCCAGCCCCACAGATTAAAGCTCACCGAAATGGCTCAGTTTCTGTCGGACTGATTGTCCACAGCACAGCGGGTCCTCGACTGGCATATTCTCTTCAAGAGTTTCGGAACAACGGAAGCTGATCCGAGAAGAATACATGTAAATTCAAAAGCTACTCTGATTTTTACGAAAATTTGAACAAAGAGATTAGACAGAAAGAGGTATGTTTTATTTTTAGATGAGTATTTTAGGAACCCTCTCCCCCCCCACGGAATTATCGTATAGAATGGGGAAATATTGAGAAACTTGGCTTGTTGATAAGTAAATAAATGAAAAAAAAAGTTTGTTTATTATCGAAAATAGAAACGACGACACACGAAAAAAAAAAAAAAGAAATGGAAAACATTTTGCAGACTAGATTTATGATTTAGACTCTCCCTCTCTTCCTCTCCCCCTCTCTCTCCATCTCTCTCTTCCTCTCTTTCCATCTCTTCCTCCCTCTCTTTTTCTCTTGCCTCGCTCTTCTTATTTCATTCTTTCCTCCTCTCTATTTTCTCTCTCTCTCTTTCTCTTTGTCTATCTCTTTCCTTACTTTTCTCCCTGTTTCCTTTCTCTCCCTCTCCCTCCCCTTCTCTCTATCTCTCTCCCTCTCCCCTCTCTCTCTCTCTCTCTCTCTCTCTCTCTCTCTCTCTCTAGTACAAATCTCGGTGGCCAATTCCATACGCATCGGCCATAGATAGAATTCACCGTTTTCCCATCCAAACATCACCTATTCGTCGCTTCGAAGCCAGACACCGAAAAATCGATACGCGTCCCACAAGCAGACAGCATCGAACGCCACAGATATTTTGTACGCCATAAATAAAATAAATAAAACAATAAAAAAAACAGACTTTTTCTCGACACTTTTCTTCCACCATTTTGTCCATTCGTCTAAACGCCGAAAGATACAATTAGACGCAGAAATAAATTTGTTGCATTGCCTGCAGTGTAATGTTCTCAAAAACACTGTTTATCTGTCTGTCTTTCCAATTTATCTTATACTAGCAGGTGCCCGGCGTTGTCCGGTGGTAAAATACGCTTAAATATATTTTTATTCATGCATATTTTCGTATTTACTATTATAGAGCTTATTCTCTATTGATTATTATATTGTACCCAATATGGGGGCGTGGTCACCTGGCATTGCCCGGTCATAAAACAGGCTTGAATATGATATCTTCATTCGTGGAAATTACGTATTTATTATTATAGAGCTTATTCTCTATTGATTATTATATTATACCCAATGTATAGAAGTGATTTTAAAAGTTAAAATATATATATATGACTTGGTTGCCATCAGTTAGAATCGAAACCAAAACATATAGCTCTTCCAGATTTACTTGTTGTCGTCTGACCCAAATTCGAACGCAGACAAAAGCTGCAAAAATATTAAAGATATAAATGTATATTTGAGCATGCATACAAATAACACGTCTGCAAAGTTCCAGTTTTTTTTCAATTTTGACCCCTTAGCAACTATTTTTACCAGCTAAAAACCAAATCGAATTTGTTCCTTAAGTCCAAATACCCTATATATCAAGTTCCAAGTCTGTAAACCAAAAATTTATAGAGGAGTTTGGTAGAGACCGTTTATCAGACAGACAGACAGAAAGATAAGGTTACAGAGAAAGAGAGAGATACTAGCAAAAATATGCAATCAGAGGGAGCATGGTTTTGCTCATATATATGAAGAGAACTTGAAGGCCTACTAGACACTATCGTCGAGTGTCTAAGAACAACCCAACATGATAATACTTTGCCCTGTAAGTTTTTCCTCCAGTCTTGACAGACTATGGATACCCACTGTAAGGGTGCCTACGCGTGAAATTTGTGTAGCAAGAGTTGCGCAATAACCAACCATGCCTCTCCTCAGTCAACATTGTTGCATACCAGTGGCAAGTTGAGGTACAGGACGACTGGAAACAATGTCGGGATGATCGGAGAGCACATGCAGCGCTTAGAATTCTCAAATGGTCACCCATCTGGTACTAGCCAGGCTCAACATTGCTTTAACTTCAGTGATCTGGCAAGAATCGGTGTGTCAACGTGATTATGTCGTATATACGGCCCTACAAGTAAACGTTTACTAAATATTAAAAATCCCTTTGTGGCCCACATAAGATATCATTTTTTTTTTTAATTACATTTTCACCCCAAACAAGGCAAATTGCCACTTTGGTGTAGGGGGCTACTATCAGGGGCAACAACTACTGGGGTACTATGTAGGGATTTGGGCAGAAAGATGTCGGTTCACGTTACACTTGAACTTCTGCACGTCAGTACTGTTGGGGAAGCAGGGACCTGGAATGGAATTCCAGAGTCTAGCGGTTCTGGGGAAGAAACTATTGGAGTAGAAAGATCTTTTACATCTAGGGATCTCTACAGTGTGGGGGTGGGATTTAGCAGCCTGTCGGGTTTGTCGAGGGTGCTCACGTCGTGGGGGCACAAGTAATTGCAGTTCGTCAGAGCATTCACCACTAAAATACTTGTAGAAAAGGCAGAGGGATGCAACATTTCGTCGATGGGACAGAGGCTGAAGTTTAGATGCCAGTTCAGGGCCTATCAGGTTGGCGACTCTCTTTTGAACCTTGTCAAGGAGCGAGAGACTAGTAGCAGATGCACCAGCCCAGATGTGACAACAATACTCCATACATGGGCGAATGGTGGCCTTATAAAGGTACAAGATACTTTCGGGTGTTAGTAGTTTTCTAGCACGGTAGAGAGAGCCCGCCTTTCTTGCAGCGGCCCTGGCAATGCCTTCAATGTAATTGTTCCAACTCATGTTTCCTGTGAACGTTGGGCCAAGGAGTTTGAAAGATGTACTCTCAGTATGTATCTTCAGTACGGCTAACCCACCTTGGCCTTTATAAGGGACTAGTGGGGGTACCCGGCGTTGCCCAGGTGTGTTTGGGGGGGTGTAATAATGGTGGGAATAAAAAGCAGCCCGGTGGGGGGGGGAAAACAGAGTGGAGAGAGGTGTTAAAAAAAGTGGTAGTAGGCAGGCAGGTTCGAACCCGTAACAGGGAGAAGGAAAATAAATGAAAAAAAAAAAAAATGTAACGCATTAGTCGATGTGGCCTTCGGGAAAGCGGAAGTTGCAGTGTCGAATTTAAGCATAGTTAATTGAACGTACAATGATTTAAATGCTTGGTATTTATTTGCTTCCCTACGAAAGAAAATTAGACACAAACTCATTTTTAATGTGGGGGAAAACCAGCTCCTCCAAAAAAGGGGGCACTCTGGCAGTATCCAAATAAATAGTTATTGTGTCAGTATGAAGGGTTTCCCCTACATTGACCAAGGATCAATCAGAGAGTCAATCCCGGCCCAAGGGCCAAGAAATGCTTTGCCGCTCTTTCGAACAGTTTTGCTTTATATGAAAAGGCTAAATAAACACGCGAGACGACGCCACAGTGAGAATTTTGTTTAACTCAAAAAAAAAAAAAAAAAAAAAAAAAAAGGAAAGAAAGGATGTCCGTTTGCGAATGCGAGATATTACGAGCTGGAAAGTATGTGAAAACTTCTCGCGAAATCTAACCAACGCGAGAATCCTGATGCGAAAAGCAGACATACACAAACGCTCACACCGATTTTGCCTTTTATAAATTGGATTAGCAGTTTGTAAAATATGCTTAAATATGATATTTTGATAAATGTAAATTTCATATTTATTATTATATTATACTAGCAAAAGTACCCGTCGCTGACTGGGTTCAAAAACAGCTTACAGAAAATGGACTTTGATTTATGAAAGTATGATAGGTTATGAAAAGGAAGATAGCTTCGTAAAGAGATAGCTTCGAATTTGGGGGTATCAAAACCAAAGCAAAATATGATGAAAGTAAAAATAAAATAGATAAACCCCATAATTTATTATACCATACCTGTTCACACTGAAACACTTATCACAATATTCTGTGGATCTATATAAAAAAAAAAAAACTTGTTAAACTTTGTGACATATTTCCATTCTATGGAGGTCAGGCGCGAACGAACACCCCATAATTTTATTATACAATATTTCTTCAAACTGAAACATAATTATCAAAGTATACTTACGCAGATAGATACGAAAAGTCTTTTTCAAAGTTTGTGCCTATTTCTATTCTATGGAGGCCAGCCGCGAACGCAGACCCTACAATTTTATTATACCATCCCTATTTAAGTTAAAACATACTTATCAAAGTATTCTTATGTACATTTATATCAAAAACACTTGTAAACGTTTATTTTTTTATTTTTTTATTTTTTATTTCCATACTTTGTAGACCAGGCGCGTGCGCAGACCCCACAATTTTAATGAATCATCATTATGCCAGATCAAACATACCCATTCCTGTGTCTCGATACATCTTGCATCATTATATGTGATCAGTTTTCTATAATAGTCAACCATATATGAGCACATTCGTGACCAGACACACTCAGACGTCCAGCTTTATATTATAGATTATATTGGACCCAATATATAGTAATGATTTAAAACGTTAAAAAAAATGACTTGTGCGCCACCACCAAGAATCGAAACCAAATCGATTAGCTTATGATTTACTTTTTCCTTTGACGTTAGTGCCTGAGCTATGAAGACATAGTGTCTGAGCTATGAAGACGTGTTTGCTATAGGCAAAAATTTTTCCTGGAATTGAATGAGGATCAAGAAATGTTTCACACTTCCAACACTGATGCGATTTCCATAAAACAAAATTAGACTGCAAGGTTCGTTAATATGACGTCATTGAATGTTTGTCCGTACTCATAATGCAAAACTGATGAAGTGTCCTGCTTGGAAAATTTTACGATAGGATCGAAGAGTTCTCGTCAGCCAGACAATATCTCTTGCCACGTTGTGTTTTGTCTGATAAAGAAACACGATCCAGCGTTGTCCGGCTGGCGCACCAACGATGAGATGGCAGGAAATGTCGAAACAAAAATAAAATAATGAAATCAGATAGACAGTCTGGAGAATTTAAAAAAAAATGACAAACTTTATTTGCGTTTAAAATAATACAGGATGGGACGATAAAAGTGTCGCCCTAAATAAAACGACACTACAGCTTTATTTAAAGCTTTTTTTTAATCAATTCAGGCAATTTGATTATGTAGTAGAACTGACATTTGTTCAATGTAGCCACCGTCAGCCTCAAGCACTGCCTCGATACGGGTCCGGAACCGGGAGCATACCTTTTCCACAAGCGCCGGCCAGAGCTCGGCAAATATTCGGCAGATAGTGGTGATCAGGCTGGCTTTCGTCTTATGAGAGGTCGTGTTGGTGATGTTCTCGACTTATGATCAAGCAAAGTAGTTCAGCAGGTTCAGGTTTGGGGGGGGGAGAGGAGGGTCAGTGAGAGAAGGGTACAAAGTCGTAGCACTCCTTCTGAAGACAAACCTGGGTGTCTTTGGACTTGTGGGTCAGCGCTGAGTCCTGCTTCCACACCACGAGTTTGCTAGCGGTCACCTAATTGCACCAGAGGGATCAACACACTCTTTATCACGTCCAGGTACCCTTTGGTGTTGACTTGTTTAGCGCTGATGGAAAAGACATGTTCCCAATTCCAGACCGTATTGAAGCGGTGATTGAGGCTGAGGACGGCTACATTGAATAGCTGTAAGCTCTATAAATAATAAAGTTAACTGAATTCATTTTTTCAATAACAATTTAAAAATTATGCTGTTGTGTTGTTTTCTTTAGGGCGACACTTTTACCTGGAGTTAACCTATTCACAGACATTTGAAGAAGTCAATTTCTTTGTCTTTTCCCCTTACCTGACGGCTAAGGTTCCTTACAACTTTCTAACTCGAAAAACTTCATAGCACTAGGGTGAACCTGCTTGACCTCTGTAAAAAAAGCTGACTCCAATATACATTAATGTCTACATAAGACTATTCCTTATATTAACATCCCCATATGAGCTATCTTTACAGAAACGTCTATATATGACCGATATTTACATTAATGCCTCTATAAGACCGATTATTACAGTGATATCGCCATATGACAAATCTTTACATTATTGTCCACATATGACCAATTTTTACATTAATGTTTTCATGCGACCGTTAATGTCCCTACACAACCGATTTTTATATTAATGTACTTATATGACCAATCTTTACAATAATGTCTACGTATGACCGATCTTTACAGTGATGTATCTTCATGATCGATCTTTACATTAATGTCCTCATGAGTTGCTCATATTACCCATCTTTACATTACTCTTCTTATATGTCCGATTTTTACATTAATATCTCTATTAATATCCCTTTACATTAATGTATACATATGATTGATCTTTACATAAATGTCCCATATGATTGATCTTTACATAAATGTCTCATATAATTGATCTTTACATAAATGTCCCATATAATTGATCTTTACATAAATGTCTCATATAATTGATCTTTACATAAATGTCCCATATAATTGATCTTTACATAAATGTCTCATATGACCGATCTTTAAAGTTATGTCCTCATATGACCGACTTTTACATTAATGTCCATATATGACAGATCTTTACATTGATGGCCATAATGACCGATCTTTACATTATTAATACCCTATATGACGGATCTTTTACATTTATGTCTTCATATAACCGATCTTTACATTAAGGTCCCTATACGACCGATATTTACAGAAATGTTCCCATATTTCATATATTTACATTAATGTTCTTATGTGACCGATATTTACATTATATCCTCATTTACATTCACTTGACCGATCTTTACATTAATGCCTACATATGACCGATCTTTACATTAATGTCTACATATGACCGATCTTTACAGTAATGCCTACATATGACCGATCTTTACATTAATGTCAACATATGACCGATCTTTACATTAATGTCCACATATGACACATTTTTACAGTAATTCACCTGTATGACCCATCTCTACATTAATGTATACTTATGATCGATCTTTACATCAATGTCTTTATATGACTGATCTTTACATTAATGTCCTTATATGACCGTTCTTTACATTAATGTCTAAATACTACCGATATTTACAGTAACATTCCCATATGACCGATTTTTTTTTTACAATAATGTCCCAAAATGACCGAAATTTACTTTAATGCAACCATATGACTGATCTTTACAGTTATGTCCTTATATAGGCGACCTTTACAAAAATGTTTCAAGGTAACCAACTTTTACATTAATGTCTACATATAACCGATGTTTACATTAATGCTACGTATGACCGGTCTTAACAATAATGTCCCCATATGACTAATCTTTACATTAATGTCCCCATATAACAGATCTTTAAATTTAAGTTTTTATATGACCGATCTTTACATTAATGTCCTATATGACTAATCTTTATAGTAATGTCACTTCATGACCAATTTTTACATTAATGTCTTCATATGACCGATTTTTATATTAGTATCTGAATATGGCCGTCTTTTGCAATAACCATTGGTCTTTTGCAATAACCATTGGTCTTTTGCAATAACCATTAGTCTTTGCTAGGATTTGGGTGGCGATAGGCATTCACAAGGTCCTAGTCCTCATTACATTCCTACATTGGATGTCTGCTTAGTGCTTTTTCGAATCGGCCTTTCCATTCTCCTTAGCATTTCTCGATTTGGTGTGCTGCCAGTTTGTTCCGACACTACACTATTATTTTATTCTATTTTATTTCATTTCAAGTGCAGGGGTATAGTTAACTTAACGTTTTGCTTTTACCCTGGTTTTCTTGATTCTTTGTGAATTTATAATGTTTTTGTCTTATTCCTTGTAAAAAACAACCTTGGTTAGTGTTTTTAGTTTATGTGGCTTGGTTTCCACATTCTAGGATTTTTTCTAAGATTTCAACCGTTTTCACTATTCCTATTCGTTGTATCCTCTCTGCTTGCCCCTGATTCCAATTTTTCCTATTCTTTGTGTTCCTAGTCCTCCTACGATTGTTGTTGTTGTTGTTGTTGTTGTTGTTGGCGGTGGCGGCAGCGGCGGCGGCAGCTTACAAGGAGCTATCACACCGGTCACCAAAGATCTCACTTTGAAAACAACCTATGGGGTTCCCTGGAAGCTGAGAGACAACAAGTCGCCCCAGATTTCCAGTACTCTTCAACTCCTTCGATAATATTTGCAAATAAATTTGCATTATCACAACAGCCTCTTACCATTGATATCTCACTAGTCTCCACAGGTATTTGAGTGGCAATAAACCTCCCCAAGGTCCCAGTTCTCTTCGCGCTTGCCCAGAAGAGTTCTGGTCAGTGCTCTCTCCTAGGTCTTCAAAAGACTAATGGCCATTGCAAAAGACCAATGGTCATTGCAAAAGACCAATGGTCATTGCAAAAGACCAATGGTTATTGCAAAAGATCAATGGTTATTGCAAAAGACCAATGGTTATTGCAAACAGCTGTTGCATTAATGCAAGTTCATTTGCAAAGGTTGTCAAAAGATATAAAGAGTACTGGAAATTTGGCGATACTTGTTGTCACTTACACTCAAAAGAACCCAACCGGTTATTACAAGTGAGTAATCACAGATATTTACCTTTGTGAAAACTCCTAGTGAATAAATCATAATAGTTTATTCTTATTCATAATATATTTGAAGTATAATTTAATTAATAAAATTAATTATTTTAAGTATAATTTAATTAATAAAATTAATTGTTTTAAGTATAATTTAATTAATAAAATTAATTATTTTAAGTATAATTTAATTAATAAAATTAATTGTTTTAAGTTTAATTTAATTAATAAAATTAATTATTTTAAGTTTAATTTAATTAATAAAATTAATTATTTTAAGTATAATTTAATTAATAAAATTAATTATTTTAAGTATAATTTAATTAATAAAATTAATTATTTTAAGTATAATTTAATCAATAATAAATTATTTTAAGTATAATTAAATTAATAGAATTAATTATTTGAAGTATAATTTAATTAATAAAATTAACCAATTTAAGTATAATTTAATTAATAAAAAAGTTATCTGAAGTATAATTTAATTAATAAAATTAATTAAAGTATAATTTAATTAATAAAAAAGTTATTTTAAGTATAATTTAATTAATAAAAAATTTATTTGAAGTATAACTTAATTAATAGAATTAATTATTTGAAGTATAATTAAATTAATAAAAAAGTTATTTTAAGTATAATTTAATTAATAAAATTAATTATTTGAAGTATAATTTAATTAATAAAAAAGTTATTTGAAGTATAATTTAATTAATAAAAAGTTATTCGAAGTATAATTTAGTTAATAAAAAGTTATTTGAAGTATAATTTAATTAATAAAATTAATTATTTTTTTGAACTTAATTCCCAATGAGTTTTAAGAAATAGCAAAACTCCTTATGAATCAAGAAAAACATCACTTTACTCCAGAAGTCGGTTCTGATTAGCACAGCAAACGTCCTACGTCAGGTGCTTTCTATCTAATTGACAGTTTGATTATGCTCATTACTTTTAGTGTAAAAAAAACCATGTCGAGTGAAAAATTAATCGGTGTTAAAGCATCACAACACTGTGAAGTTAACAAACGTAATAATAACAAAAATAAAATAATAATTTGGACATGGATGCGAAAAGGACACGTAAAATGAGAAACTGAATTCCTAATAACGGAAGCACAAGATAACTCGATAAGAACCAACCATATCAAAGCAAAGACCGACAAAACACAAGAAAACAGCAAATGTAGACTCTATGGACAAAGAGACGAAACGATAAACCATATATTAAGTGAATATAGCAAACTAGCCCAAAAGGTATACAAGAACAGGATCGACCAAATGGGAAGAGCAGTATACTGGAAATTGTGCAAACAACTGCATCTCGAACGCACAGACGAATGGTACACACATAAGTCAGCAACAGTAATTGAAAACGAGAATCACAAAATCCTATGGAATATTGACATACAAACAGATAAACCCATCCAAGCAAGAAGACCGGATGTCATAATAATTAACAAGAAAGAAAAGTCCTGTCAAATCGTAGACTTTGCTGTTTCAGCTGACCATAGGATGAATATCAAAGAAAAGGAGAAACGGAGCAAATACACAGAGCTATCCAAAGACCTGAAAGGAATATGGATGATAAAATTCAAGATAGTACCTATAAGAGTAGGAGCACTAGGAACAATTCCGAAAGACTTTTAAAAAATAATGAGAGAAATTGGAATCAGAGAAATGACTGGAAAGATACAATGAATAAGATTAATGAAAACAGCTGAAATATTAAGGAAACCCCTTGAATACGAAGACTAATACACATGAGCTACATGCGCGGGCCAGACGAAATGTTGCAAAGGAAAAACATGAAAAGCGTTATATGGAACCAAGAACATTGAAGATGCATATCTATAAGTTCTCTCTATCCTCCCGCATCCCCTTCAATTACCCAATCACTGCCCCCCCCCAAAAAAAAAATGATGTCAAGTAGCCGAGAAAGGTCAAGAAGGATGGAAAGGCCAAGGAGAGAGCACTGGACAACTGCAAAGAGAACTGGGGCCTTGGGGAGGCTTATTGCCACTCAGTTTCTAGTGGAGACCAATGGCCGCTGCTAGCGAGAAATCGATGGTAAGCGACTGTTGCGATAATGAAAATTTATTTGCAAATATTATCAGAAGAGGTGGAGAGAACTGGAAAACTGGGGAGACTTACTGTCACTCAGCTTCCAGAGAATACTAAAGGCTGTTTTCAAGGAAAGGTCCTTTATGACCCGTGCGAAAGTTCTTTGTGCGCCAATAATAATAATAATAATAATAATAATAATAATAATAATAATAATAATAATAATAATAGATACTGCCCCCCCCTTTTTCCTATTTTTCGTATGAATATCACCATAAAGAGGCACTGTACCAAATAATGAGGGTTAAGGAGAATGGAAAAATGGAGGAGAGAAAGCACTAGCCAGACCTCTGCTGGCTGAGTGCAAAGGGGACTGGGACCTTGGAGAGGCGTATTGCCACCCAAATTCCAGTGAAGACCAATAGTCGCCGCGAAAAAAAGGAATCGATGGTAAGCGGCTGTTGCGATAACGCAAACTCTTTTGCAAAAGTTATCGAAAGAGGTGGAGCGTACTGGAAGCCTGGGGAGACTTGCTGTCACTCAGACTCCAGGGAACACCACAAGTTGTTCTCAAATAGCAATCTTTGATGATGGCTTGTGTGATTACTCCTAGTGAGTTACTACTACTACTACTACTACTACTACTACTAATAATAATAATAATAATAATGATACCAATAATAATATGTTCATTTTTATATATTTTATGTATAATTTAATTAATAGAATTAATTATTTTGAAAAAAATATAAAACGATTTTAATTGTCTTATTCTATAAGCTTTGACTCTTACATGCAAAAGAATGTAATAAAAAAAATGTAATAAAAAAAAATGTAATAAAAAAAATGTTCATTGGTTTATGAAAATAAAATACAGAAATATGCTAAGGCATTTTTTTTTCTCACTTGATTGTGGCCGAGTCTTTGGTAGCAGAAAACAACGTGCACCGCCAAAGCTCTCCATCCGCCGTGCCGGGCAAAACAATGCCCAGGTAAGTGGTTAATTTCTGAAATACCTTATCTTGCTGCTTTTTCGGCTGCCGTGTATAAATGCAGATGCAGTTGAGCATATTTCAATATAGCTCTTGTTCGAGTGAAATGCTCAAAAATGATAATCGACTCCACCCGTAAGAACCGTCGGACATGGTCGGGCAATTCATGGACAAAAGCTTGCCTCGATCCGTCCTACCACCTAATGGTACAGAAAACTTTCGCAGCCCCACCCCTCAAGAATAAACAACAACAAAAACATGTACGGTTTCACAGTGATTTCCCTGACCGCATTTCGATAGAGGTGCAACGATTTAAACTGGGATCGAAACCATGAAAATAGAGGTAATTTTTAGACATGTCAGGATGTTGACAAAATCCCCCAACGAATAGTTGCAACCTACATCGCAAACAAGCCCGGCAAAGAAAAGTAGAGAATGCGGAAACAAAATAGTAAAGTTATCGTAAAATTAACGGAACCTCTGCGTTGCCTTATCGTAAAATACGCTTAAATACGATATTTTAATTCATGCAGATTTCGTTTTGAAGACAATCAGATTGTAGTCAGCTGGAAAGCAGGCAATCAGAAAAGTATTCCACAGAGGTGCAGTTTTAAGAAAGAAGCTTTGTTCATGGAATCTACGTTTAGGTTTAGACACAGATAAAGAGTGTGGGAAATTATTGATAGTTCCTAGAGTTGAAAAAGTTTGTGGCTTGCTACGCCAAATATAGACTACGTGATTGGGAGTGGAGATAAATAGAACTAGCAACCAAAATCGTGGACCTTAAGTCGACCTTACTTTCATATTCGTGTATTGTGATATCAATTGGTCAAATACAAAGGTCAGATTTCTTATTTGAAGACGTTATGATTTGGAAGGAATTCCTCACCAAAAATTATGACAGCAGTGCTTAAGATCGTGTTGACCAAAGATAATGTGAAAAGAGCCACCTTCCTTTAAATCGATGATGGATGAAACATAATTGTCTACTGAAAGGATTGGAGATGATGTGCACACATAAAGACGGGCGGCTAAACAACCAGAGTCGTTAAAAAACGAAATTGAGGTTACAGCAGATTAAGACAGGAAAGTTGAGGTTTGAAGGAATCCACTGTGAAAAATTTCCCCCACTCTATATCTGTGCCTAAATCAAAACGCGGATTCCATGAACAAAGCTTCTTTCTTAGAACTGCACGCCTGTGGAACTCTGTTCCGTCTGCCTGCTTCCCTCCGGACTACAACTTGGATGTCTTCAAGTCCAATGTTAACAAATTCCTAATGAACCGCCCCCTTAATTAAACACTTCATCAAATCTCCACACTAACGTAATGTACTTGCAATAACCCTTATCCCTGAGTGGCTTCCGGGCCTTGATAAGTGGTGATCACTGTGTAAAAAAAAAATGTTGCAAACTGCATGTGAGGTGCAATTGACTAAGAAACGCTACACATGATACAAGACATTGCAAAAGTACAAAGAGGGCACTCTGGAAATCCATTCTTTTTTATTTTAACAGGTCAGCGCTTATCAAGGCCAAAGAGCAACTCGAGTATAATAGTTAAAGAGATTGTCATTTGACGACGAACAACACGTTTGAGACGATTGAGAAAAAAGATGAATGAAATAGTCAAAATTTGATTATTTTAGTAGCTGGCTTGATAAAAATTTGTTACCATTGGACTTTAAAACAACCGTGTTGTACTCTGTTGGGAAGCAGCTTCATGTTATCATATTCCACAGAATGGGTAATATAGAAAGACACTAGCAGATTGAAATTAGGGATGCTGGTATAAATAAAAGGAGTAACTGATGAGAATGCTGTTTGGTTACAAAAGAAAAGAACGATAGCATCCGCATCAATGTTGCAGCGCTTGATGCTGCGATGAAGGGCACCAACATGGCTTTGAAATGGAGCATAAAATCAGGGGACAATTAGAACGGATTCGACAACAGTGGCGTCGTAGATTAAGTCAGACGTGTTGGGAGAGAAATTGATCAGAACAAAAGGGGCAACCGCGATGATTATCAAATCATCGACTTGGGCACTTGGAAACGTTATAAAAGAATTTCGGACTGTGGGTAACCGTCACATTCGTCCCTTAATAGGAAACAAGGCGAACGCGCTGATCAAAGGCCTGGCTTCGGCAAAGGAAGAATGTGGCTTTGGTGTTCTATGTTGTAAAAGGTATTGTTGCACAGCTGGAGTCTCTCCAGAGAGTTAAAAGGGGTTTGGATGATGAAGATAATCAAAATAGTACCGATAATAGTAGGAGCACTAGGAACAATTCGAAAAAAGACTGTCAGAAATTGGAATCAGAGGAATAACTGCAAAAGTACAACGATTAACGATAATGAAAACGACTGAAATATTAAGGAAAACCCTTGAATGCGGAGAATAATACAAGAAGACAATATAACGAATAAGCGTTACAGGGAATGAAAAACATCGAAGCTGCATATCTACAAGTTCTACACCCCCATCATGCATCCCCCTCCCATAGTTTCACCACCGCTCCTCCCAATAAAAAAGTGACACCAAAGAGCTGAGAAGAGTCAAGAAGGACTGAAAGACCGAGGAGAGAGCGCCAACCAGACCTCGGTTGGACAAGCGCAAAGAGAACTGGGACTTTGGGGAGGCTTAGTGCCACTCAAATTCCAGTATAAACCAATGGCCACTGCCGGCGAGAAATCAATGGTAAGAGGCTGTTGCAATGATGCAAATTCATTAGCAAATGCTATCGAAGAAGGCGGAGAGAACTGGACGTCTGGGGAGACTTGTTGTTACTCAGCCTCCAGAGAGCACCACAGGTTTCCAATCAGATCGTTTTTTGACTTGTGTGAAAGCTCCATGTGAGCCAATAATAATAATAATAATAATAATAATAATAATAATAACAACAACAACAACAACAACGACGACGACGACGACGACGATGATGATGATGATGATGATGATGATGATGATGATAATAATAATAATAATAATAATAATAATAATAATAATAATATGCGTTATGGAGATGACTTAAACGTATGTGATATATACTTGTGTGTATATAAAGAGTTCAGTTTTTGGATTATTTTACTTGAGTCGAAGTTCTCAGAAATCAAGGGGCCCACTACCTGAGGGTTAACACTTGAACTCCATATGAGATACATAGATATTCGAATGTTGCATTAAACTTCTTTATCTCTGAAACGCTGAGTTAGTAAAGAAATTGGAAACATAGTTTTCCTCTCCCCAATTAACCATTTTCATATGTTGTAGTATATTTTTCGTTTTGGTCTCTTGGTCTTACTGGATTCCGAGACAAGAATTTATCAAGTCTGGTGGAGTACCCGACTTCATGCTATTACTTGAGGTAGCATCACTTGAAGAAGTTGTACCATTCCTCGTAAAAGCTAATGTGAGTTAGCCATAGTGAGGAGATCTTATTTGGGCTGCGAATACAATGTGATTTTGAACATTTGGTCAGGGTTTACTTTTTGAGAAAAGTATCCTGGCAAACACATGTACAGAGAGACCTTAGACACTCGAGGATAGTGACTAGTAGGCATTCAAGTTCTCTCCAAAGTTCATCTAAATAAGGTGTAATGTGCATGCTTAAGAAAGCAGGTGTATGTAACTTATCCTGCCTTAACAGGTACATGCAAGGATGGAGTACTATTGCCCCATCTGAGCAGGTGCTGCTAGAAAGGACTTGTCCTGTCTTGATAGAGTTCAAAATAGACTTCGTAGCCTCGTAAGGGATGTCCTTTTCTCTTCCCTGCAACCTCTTTCTCACAGAAGAAATGTTGCGAGTTTGTCTCTGCTTTATCGTTATTTTCATGGCAAGTGCTTGGCTGAGCTCCAATCTATGGTCCCCCCTCGCCAAACTTTCACAAGAAACACCCGTCTAGCAGAAATCACTATCAATAATTCCCCCCACTCTTTATCTGTATCTAAATCTAAACGTAGATTCCGTGAGCAAAGCTTCTTTATTAGAACTGCACGCCTATGAAATTGTCTTCCGTTTTCCTGCTTTCCAGCTGATTAAAATATGGTTGTCATCAAGCCTAACGTAAACAAGTTCTTG
>NC_136498.1:118571552-118656552 GCF_053919585.1 Euprymna scolopes | reverse complement strand
TATATTAAAAAACCTTGTTAAACTTTGTGACATATTTCCATTCTATGGAGGTCAGGCGCGAGCGAACACCCCATAATTTTATTATACCACATTTTTCAAACTGAAACATAATTATCAAAGTATACTTACGCAGATAGATATGAAAAGTCTTTATTAAAGTTTGTGCTTATTTCCATTCTGTGGAGGCAATCCGCGAACGCAGGCCCCACAATTTTATTATACCATCCCTATTTAAGTTAAAACATACTTATCAAAGTATTCTTATGTACATCTATATCAAAAACACTTGTAAACGTTTTTTTTTTTCAATTTTTAAATTTTTTATTTCCATACTTTGTGTACCAGGCGCAAACGCAGACTCCACAATTTTAATGAACCACCGTTCTGCCAGATAAAACATACCTATTCCCGTGTCTCGATACATCTATCATTATATGTAATCAGTTTTTTAAAATAATCAACCATATAGGAGCCTATTCGTGACCACACACACACATACACACACACACACACACAGACATTCGGCTTCATATATATATATATATATATATATATATATATATATATATATATATATATATATATATACAGTGATGATCATATTTATTGGCACGGTAAAATAAAAGTTAAATTTTGTCTAATAAATTCTAAAAAAAGTATTTTCTAATAGTATACTGGAGAATGGATACTTAATTTTAAGGTTGTAAAAAGAATAAAAAATAAAAATAATGAAGTTAAGATGAGATTAAAAGCATGAGGTAAATAGATGGATCTGCGGCATGTTCTTGTTCATCCTCCCGCAGACCAATCCCCTACCTACTATTCCAAATGACATACTTTTTTGTGTTTCCCCCTCCCTAATCTAAGATAAGATTCTATTTTAGTAGATAATATAAGAGAATTGTTTTGTATCTGGAGTGAAATTTCGAGGAAAATTCTTGGCCTGAAGACATAGTCTCCCTAAAAGGTGTGATTACAGAAACATGTATGCACATATGTAGCCATTAATGTTTATATAAATAAATGTATTATACCTGCTCTGTTAATTCTTTGAATACTTTTTGCTAAACAGATGTTGTTTCAGTGGATGTACTTCTAGGAAACCAAACTACGCTGCCATATTTACTATAATAATTAAATACCTACAGACACTAGTGCTTCAATCTTTCGGGAATCATCAGTGAAGGGTGTCACGATTAACGCCAGTCGAGAGATTCGAACCCTGGCAACATAAGTAATGTCTGGCTTCATTAGCAATGACCCGAATCATTCGCCTACCGACAACCGCGAGAGATACAGTTGAAATTAAACATTTATTCCTTTTAAATGCTTTTAACATCAGTCAGAGTGATCTAGTCATTACATGATGATCTATGCATATGAACTAACTTGACCGACTTATTACAACTGAAAGTGCTCAACGATAAGAAACATATATATATATATATATATATATATATATATATATATATATATATATATATATATATATATATATATACTAGCATTTCAGCCCAGCGTTGCCCAGGTGTTTGGATGTGTCTGTTGAACAAAAAAAAAAAGTGGTAGTAGCAAGGCAGGCTCGAACCCGTACCGCGAAGAAGGAAAGTAACGGGGAAAAAAACCTGACGTTTATGCTCTTACGACCACCGCCAAACCGGATTGACTTATGTTTAAATTAAGGCTAGACAATCGAAAGGAGATGATAACTTTCAAAAATATCGGTGAAAATGTGACGCCTCCTGTAGAAAAGTGTCCAGTTGAAGGTGAAGATATTAATGTTTTAGTCAATTGTTCGATATTTGTCGTCTGAAAGGTCGAACTTCAAAACGATACTGATCTTGGTAAAATCCGTCGCCTCTGTCGAAAGTTTTATGCAGACATGCAAACATACATACATACACACATTTATATATTGGTAACTAAAAATTTTCGCCCCAAACCTATTAATAAGCTTGGCGGAGGGTTTGATAGAGTTCTCAAAGGGTCAAATTGCTGAACTTTGACCCCTATACAGCCAAATTTTTGGCCGAAAACCGACCACAAAGATTTTCCCAAATCTCAGTAGCCTGTATATCAAATTTCGAGTCTGTAGACTTAAAATTGAGTTATTGCGTAGGGAAATGCACACACACAGACACACAAACACGTTCACTTATATATATATATATATATATATATATATATATATATATATATATATATATATATATATATATATATATATTCCGTCCATAGTTGCACAATTGGGCTGAATCTTTGCTTTCCTTTTATCGGCGGCCATGACAGATCGCTGTGCGCATGCTCCGAGTGCAATCGCATTTTAGTCTAGGAATTGATTTTAGTTTCTCACTCGTTGTTTGGTAGAAGGAAACACCGGATAATAACATTCAAAAGAAACAAAGAAATAAGTATATTCGGCTTTATATTTTTTATCTGCCAGTTTCCATGGAGACCGTTCATTATAGAATGAAAAGAGAAAATAAAATTAATGGTTGCTTCTTCGTTCATTCTTTTTCATGTGCTTTCTTTCCGTTTTCATCCAACGTTTTCATTTTTTGCTTTTATTTCTTAACATTTTTAGTTTGAAATAAATAAATAAAAAGCATGAGTTTTGCTTGATATTTTTTCTCTGTCGCCTCACTTTTAATTTGCAGTCTTTCTATTTTCATAAAAGCATTTTCGTTTTTCGTTTTTTTTTTTCTACGCGGTTTTAGTTTTATATGTGACTGAAACTTTATTTTATTTATGCAAAAATAAAAAATTAAACACAATACTAAATAAAAAGCACGAGTTTTTTTTTTTGTATTTTTCCTGTCTCGCCTCTGTTTTCATCCGATCTTTTTCCATTTTCATTGCAACGTTTTCGTTTTTCGCTTTTTTCTTCTTCGCATATTTAGTTTTACATGTGACCGAAACTATATTTTATTTATATAAAAAAAAAGAAATGAATAAATAAAAAGCAAGAGTTTTGCTTCGTATTTTTTTCTCTATCACCTTTCTTTTTTATTCGTTTCATTTTCATTCGTTATTTGTTAATTTCGTTGTTGCATTTTGCTTTTTAAATTTTATTATTGTTTTTCTTATTTTTGGATATTGTGACCCAACCACCTGTCATGGTCGCAAATGACATCAGTAACGTTGGAATCAGAGCTGAATTAGAGCTTTTTATTATGTGGACAATCCCGGGCAATAACCAGATGGTCTTGTTGATTCAAACTTTTTGGTTGGCGACACAAAATACAAGAAGAAAAAAAAAACTTTGGAAACGATTAATCTGATAATATCCTTAATAATAATAATAATAATAATAATAATAATAATAATAATAATAATAATAATAATAATAATAATAATAATAATAATAATATTGTTTTGTGCCGAATAGTAATATTTTATCTTGAGTTCAAGGTTTCAGTTTTATCTCTATGGGAAAAGTAAATTTATGTCGGAAAATTACTTAATCAAAATGCGCAAGTGATTTGGGCAATTTAGCCAATCAAGTTGAATCCGAGTTTGATGTAATGAAGATGGATTGGCTGGATGAGAAACCCAGACTTCGCAAACCCCATGCCGCTACCTTGCAATAAAAGGATGCGCAGAGCGACTTTTCGGCAGTTAAGAGCAGAAAACCCCAGTTAAGTTTGAGAGTCGGGACTGTTCACTCCACCACCCTCGCTACGCCCCTGTTCACTGATCGTCAGATAGATAGATAGATAGATAGATAGATAGATAGATAGATAGATAGATAGATAGATAGATAGAGAGATATGTATATATATATATATATATATATATATATATTATGTTATCAAAGAGTAAATCTTTAATAAAGCAAAACTTTTAAAGAAAAGCTCAGCACTATTAAGAAGAGAAAACAATAATATTAAATGAAAGATAGGGAATAAAAGTTGTAGATAACTTCATCATATCATCAGAACAATGAGAAAAATAAAAAGAAAAACATCTTTAGGTCGTGGCATTTCGAAACTAAATGCTTATCATCAGAAGAGAAGTGTCAGAATTATACCAAATGCAAATATGGAAAAAGAACTGTGTTATCAAATCAGAATGAAAGAATCGGATAAAATAGTAATTAAAAGTGGATGCAACAATAAACGGTGGATCAGAAGGGTAGTATATATGTAGGTAATTTTGTTTTTAATATTACCTACATACATACTACTCTTCTGCTTTATCAATTTTCATATCTAAATGTCATTAAGTTTTTTTTCTATATTTACATGTTTATAATTCTTGCACTTCTTTTCTGATGAGGATTTAGTTTCGAAATGTCATGGCCTAAAAGGTTTTTTTTTAATTCTCCCCTTATCATTATTCTTCTGATGTTATAATCAAGTTCTATATAACTTTTATTCCTCATCTTTCATTTATATAATATTGTTTGCTCCTCTTAATAGTGTTGAGCTTTTTATCTTGATAAGTTTTGCTTTGCTAAAGATTTACTCTTTGATAACATAATTATATATATATATATATATATATGTGTGTGTGTGTGTGTGTGTGTGTGTGTGTGTGTGTGTGTGTAATGGAGATCTGATTATAAGATCTCCATTACTAACGATTACTACGATATTGTCCCATTGATTACTGTTGACGCAATAACCCTTATCCCCGAGTGGCATCCGGGCCTTGATAAGTGGTGACTTCCATGTAGAAATAAAAAATAAAAATAAAAAAATAAAAATAACAGTTGTTCAGCAAGTCATTGAACAGGACAGAGTTATTCCTTTTTCTGATATTTCTGGATATCTTTTCCATTTGTCGAACGGTCTTTTTAATTTCGGCAGGCATATTATATAGAATGGTGCGCAAAACTTGTTGTTCGACCATGTTTTTCTCAAGCGCTGCATTCGATAATCGTCAGAAGCAATTGTTGTTTTTTTCTTTTCCTTTTCTTTTCCTTTGAGGCTTGGTGTATTTATAATTTTTAAAATTTTATTTTAAAATTTTATTTTCAATTTGTCATAAAGTTATATATATATATATATATATATATATATATATATATATATATATATATATATTAAAAGTAGGTTTTTTTTTTTTTTTTTTTTTTTTATTTCTACATGGAAGTCACCACTTATCAAGGCCCGGATGCCACTCGGGTACAACATATATGGGTAAATCGGAAGGGTAGTATATATGTAGGTAATAGTTCGGAAGGGTAGTATATATGTAGGTAATAGTTTGGGTTTTTTTTATTACATTTTCGCCCCAAACATGGCACATTGCCACTTTGATGAAAGGGTGTTACTATTAGGGACACAGGCTACAGGGGTACTAGGTAGGGAGTTGGGCAGCAAGGTGTCGGTTCACGTTACACTTAAACTTCTGCATGTCAGTACAGTTGGGGAAGAAGTTCCAAAGTGTAGCTGTTCTGAGGAAGAAACTATTGGAGTAGAAGGCTCTCTTACATCTAGGGATCTCTAATGTGAAGGGGTGGGATTGTATTGCTTGTCGGGTTTGTCGGGGGTATTTACGTAGAGGGGGTACAAGTGCTTGCAGCTCGTCCGAACAAACACCGTTAAAGTACTTGTAGAACAGGCAGAGGGATGCTACATTGCGTCGATGGGACAGAGGCTGAAGCTTGGACGATAGTTCAGGAACTATTAGGTTGCCGACTCTCTTTTGAACCTTGTCTAGGAGTGAGAGACTAGTAGCAGATGCACCGGCCTAAATATGACAACAATACTCCATACATGGGCGAACGATGGCCTTATAGATGTATAGGATACTTTCAAGGGGCAGTAGCTTTCTAGCACGGTAAAGAGAACCTAGCTTTTTCGCAGCGGTCCGTGCAATGCTCTCAATGTAATTTCCAACTCATGTTTCCTGTGAACGTTAGGCCAAGAAGTTTAAAAGATGTGCTTTCAGATAAAGAGTGTTTGGCCATTGCTATTGGTGGGAGAGAAGGTTTCTTGTAGTTATTGAAGGAAAGAAGTTTAGTCTTGGCAGCATTGAACGTGACCATCCATTTTTGTCCCCATTCCACTACAGATCGGAGATCATCCTCTAGTGTTTCTGCCATTTCCTTAGATATGTGTTCATTTGTTTTCCTGTCGTGGCGTGGTGTCATCAGCATATATACCCATCTCACAGACAATTTTGTCAGGATGGTCATTTATGAATATTAAAAATAATAGATGTCCAAGGATAGAACCCTGAGGCACTCCCGCATTTATATCATATTGTTTAGATGTACGGCCATCGAGGACAACCTGGGGTTTTCTCTTATCTAAGAAGGATTTAATTATGTTTAGTATTCTTCCAGTGATACCGTATGATCTGATTTTCCTGATAAGACCTTCATGCCATACCCTGTCAAAAGCCTTAGATATATCTAGAGCTACCGTTCTACCCTCCCCTTCTTTGTCAAGTGAATGGTATATACGCTCGGAGATTACAGTTAGGATGTCTGCTGTGGGACGGACTTGCCTAAATCCATAGTGTTGGGCATTAAAAAGTTTAGCATCTGTAAGGTGATAGACTAGAGTTTTGTCAGTTATGGACTCAAATATTTTGGTGAAAATGGGAGGAGGCTAATAGGGCGGTAATTTGCTGGGTCAGTTCTTTCGCCAGAATTCTTGAAAACTGGTACCAAAGAAGCAGCTTTCCAGCAGGCAGGAAAGCAATATTCATTAAGGTATTTGTTGTAAAGTTTGGAGAGAACTGGAGCTACTTCGGCGGAGCACTTTTTTAATAGCACAGCCAGGATGAGATCAGGTCCACATGCTTTTGCAGTGTCAAGATTTTATGACCTGATTGTCAAGTGTGGCATCTATCCGCAAAGGAAAATCTGGAAGAGGATGATTAGCAGGGTCTAGTGTGGAGTTGGAGGCAAACCGACTGACAAGCATTTTAGCCTTCTAAAGCAAACAACTTCATGATTGTTGGATAGTGTGGGAATTGTTGATTGCCCATTATTTACTACACTGTTGTAGATTTTCCAGAAATCACGGGTTCCTAATTTTTGAGCTTCAATGCGTTTTTTGGTGGTTTCAGTAAATTCTCTAAATGTCGCTATTTCTTTCTTACAGTTACTTCTTGCTTCTATATACTCCTGTCTGTTTGAACTGAATTTATGTCGGTTAAATCTCTGGTACGCTTGCTGCCTTTGCGCGATGGCAGTTGCACATGTGGAAGTAAACCATTGGGGATAGTGAGGCTTGCTACAAAATTTCCGCGTAGGGACATGTGCTTCAATTGCTGTTTTGAACCATCCAGTGGTCTCATTTGCGCACTTTTCAGCAGGAAGTGAAAAGATATTTCGCCATGGGGCGTCTCTAATGAGATCCCTGATGGCTTCCCAGTCGGCCTTTTTATAATATCTCGTTATTTTGAGCAATGGCTCTTCCATTTTGGCTCTAGAGTTTAGGGTGTTTTCAACTATTATCACTACATGATCAATATTCCCAAGTGGGCTGTGGGCGTTCGTAACACAATCATCAGGAACTGCGGTCACAAACAGATCTAGAAGTGATGCGTGTTGCTCTTGCTGGTCAGTGAAACGGGTTGGAAACGTAACCGTCTGTGATAGGGAACGAGATATAGAGAAGCTATGTGTTGTAGTACCAGCTGCGTTTGTGTAATTAGAGAATCCAAGCCAGTTACTTTGGTGGACATTGAAGTCGCCAAATACATGAACTTGTGCGCTAGTGTCGAGGGAAAGTGCTTTATCTATGCTGTCAGAGATTTTGTTTATTAGGGTACAGTCCTGGGTCGAGGGCGAGCGGTAGAGAAAATAAAAGTAACTAATATTATGTTGCATGTTAAGTCTACAGCATATAAAGACTTGATCGTCCGATTCTAGTTTTGTTTCTCTAGTCAAGGGGAGGGTGTTTCGAATATAGACTCCAAGCCCGTGCATATGTCTGCCAAAGTCCTTACGGCAGAGTGGGAGATATCCGGGTATGTTAACGTAGTAAGAGGAGATGGAGGAGTGTAGGTTAGTCTGACTTAGTGCTAAGATATCCGTGGTGTTTGTTAGGAGAAATGCTTCAACATCATTTAAATTAGTTCTAAGCCCACGGACGTTAGTAAATGCAAGCCTTAAGGGAGGAGGCAATTTGATTTTCTTTGAGTTTTGTCCTGGTTTAAGCGTAATTTCAGATTGTACTGTCATTTTTTTAAAGTTTCAGTTTAGGTAAGAGGTGCTGAACAAGTGGTTATGCAGAACAGCAGGCATGCAACACAAGTAGACCATAGTACAAAGCATACCTCAAATAAATCTTTAATTCTTGGAATTCCACTAATTGCCTTCCTGTTTCGATAATTCCTGCCGGGATCAATTCACTGGATTATATCGGTATTCTAAGGATTTTCTTGTACAGATAATTTTTTTACGTTGTTCGATTTGTAAAGAGTTGCCATAGTTTTCGCTTTCCGTAACTGTAAACTACAGATTTCACCGGAACTTGCATCATTTTATTTTTATTTTTATTTTTATATTATTTTATTTTATTTTGAACTTATTTTGAACACTTTTTGAGGCATTTTCCAATACCAGTTTTCTTCAATTTGCGATCGTTTTATTTCTATTTTTTTTATCTATTTATATATGTATTTCCGCCTCCCTTATTTATTGGTCCTATTTCACCCCCTTCTTTATCTTCTTCTTCTTCTTCTTCTTCTTCTTCTTCTTCCCTATTTTTTCCTTCTTCTTTTATTATTGGCTTTTCTTTAATGATCCCAATTATTTCAATGTGGCCTACAATTTCTTTTTTAATGATTACCTACATATATACCACCCTTCCGATTATCCCTTACATGTTGTATCTACATTTAATGACTAATGATAATTATCGTGCTGTTCCTTCGTTTTTATTTTATATCTAAATGCCATTAAGCCAGTTTTTTTTTTTTCTATATTTTCTTTTAAAACTTTGTTTGAAACAAGCCCGGCGATTGACAAATGAAAACATTATCTCGGGAGGGGCAAAAACAAAGAATGCTGATTGATTATCTTTTTTTTTTTTTTTTTTTTTACATAGGCATCACCACATTATCAAGACCAAGAGGCCGCTCAAGGATAAGGGTTAAAGAGTGTACAGTAGAAATTGGACATTATAGTAATCATTAGTAATGAAAATTTGGTAAATTTGATAACTTATATGGAACGGCTCATCAAGAACTTATTTACGTTAGACTTGAAGACAACCATATTGTAGTCAGCCGGAAAGCAGGAAAACGGAAGACAATTCCACAAGCGTGCAGTTCTAAGAAAGAAGCTTTGTTCGAGAATCGGAAAAATCGAAAGTTCTTGTGTATTGGAAATCAGTATCGGGAAAAAAATTATGTTTATTTTTCGATGCCAAAAACGATTCTTTTAATTGATTTCTTTATTTAATTTTGTTTAAAACAAAATCTTCCACTGCTGGTCGCAATGACAAAATAATAAATATTTATTAATTTTGAACTAAACTAAAATGTGTTGATGGACATCTGAGAAAATACTTGCAAATTTAACTGTAATTGGGAATAAACAGTTTGTTAAATATTTAGAGATTCATAATCGTAATCTGTAATTTTATCGGAAAATTTATAATTGTATCCGGAAAATCGTGGAATCGTCCATCACTAATATATATATATATATATATATATATATATATATATATATATATATATATATATATATATATATATAGTGGAAATGGTAATTAATAAAAACTGAAGAAAGTGCTCAATACTGCTGTAGAGCAAATATGGGTTTTTTTTAATTTTTTTTCACACTTTCACTCTTTCATCCCAAAATAGCGAACATTTCTGTAAAAGTCTGAGGAAGCTACAGACGGTAAAAAAACGGCCGAGTAGCTGAAACAATAATGTAACTTAACCGAAAAAATAAAACGTATATATATATATATATATATATATATATATATATATATATATATATATATATATATATATATATACGAGCAAAATACCCGTCGTTGACTGGGTTCAAAAACAGCCTACAGAAAATGGTCTCTGATTTATGAAAGTATGATAGGTTATGAAAAGGAAGGGTTGTAAAGAGACAGCTTCGAATTTGAGGGTATCAAAGCCAAAGCAAAATATAATGAAAGTAAAAATAAAATAGATAAACCCCGTGATTTATTATACCAAACCTGCTCACACTGAAACACTTATCACAATATTCTGTGGATCTATATTAAAAAGAGCTTGTTAATCTTTGTGACATATTTCCATTCAATGGAGGTCAGGCGCGAACGAACACTCCATAATTTTATTATACCATATTCTTCAAACTGAAACATAATTATCAAAGTATACTTACGCAGATAAATATGAAAAGTCTTTATTAAAGTTTGTGCCTATTTCATTCTATGGAGGCCAGTCGCGAACGCAGACCCCACAATTTTATTATACCATCCCTAATTAAGTTAAAACATACTTATCAAAGTATTATTTTGTATATCTATATCAAAAACACTTGTAAACGCTTTTTTTTTAATTTTTACATTTTTTTATTTCCATACTTTGTGGACCAAACGTGTACGCAGACCCCACAATTTTAATGGACCACTGTTCTTCCATCAAACATACCCATTCCTGTGTCTCGATACATCTATCATTATATGTAATCAGTTTTTTAAAATAGTCAACCATATAGGAGCCTATTCGTGACCAGACACACACAGACGTTCAGCTTTATATTATAGATATATATATAAAACTCAAATGACCTTGTAACGGGTGCTGTAACCCAACATCCAGTTTACTACTTCCGGTGGTACATGCGTTCATAGACAAATAATCAACGCAACAATAAAGCGTATTGTTTTACTGTGTACGTTTTCAGCGTCCCAATTGTTTTTTTTTTCGCGTTTAAATTATCCAAATAAAAAATTGTTAATATTTCTGCATTTTTTTTACATCGTTCATTTCTGTATTACGTTTAAGTTATTTTAACGCAATTTTCTTACAAATAAATCTACTTTAACCTGTTGACAACCATAAGAGCATTTTACAACGGCGATTTACCCAAGCCTTCCTTTTTTTATTTTATTCTCCATTTTTTAATACATCTTTACTAAAAACATTCATACATTTTCTTCATCACTACCCACATAAATAAATAACCCCGAAAATATGTTTTTTATTTACGTTACAAATAAATAATCAACACGTCAATAAAACGTATTGTTTTACTGTGTGCGTTTTCAACGTCCCAATTGTTTGTTTTTTTGCGTTTAAATTAAAAGATATATCAAAATTTGAATTTAACTTATACTGGTATCTGTTCAGTGCATATTTACTTATAAGTATGGCAAACCACTTATAATTCAATGGCTGTAAGTTTCTTTTTCAGAAATAAACAATTATAAACAGAACGACTCGTAGAAATATATCAATATTTTTTTTCATTTTAATATACTTTCATAGAAATTTTTCTGTTATGTCACAAAAACTATTTTCTTATAATCACAAGTGTCACGCGTATACATTAATTCCAAAGCTAATATAACCAACTGACCCGACGGGTCACGGTAACTCTAGTATATATATATATATATATATATATATATATATATATATATACATATATATACATATATACATATATATACATATATATATACATATACATATACATATATATACATATATACATATACATATATACATATACATATGCATATATATACATATATACATATACATATATACATATATATATATATATATATATATATATATATATATATATATATCGCGGTTTACCGTAGCCTAGTAGTTCGGGTCCTTGCTAAGCACCATATATATATATATATATATATATATATATATATATATATATATATATATATATATATGGTGCTAAGTCAAATTAGGCCCATTTATTATTTAATTATTTTGTAGATTCCTATGCACAAAGATAATAAGGTCTTTGCAAGTTCGCGCACACACATACACACATATATGTTCATATAGAGACGGAGAGAGAGAGAGAGAGAGAGAGAGAGAGAGGAGGGGGAGATACATACATCCCTGCTCGTTTTTTTTTTTATCAAGGGTGCAAAGGATCCAGTTAAAAAAAAAAAAAAAAAAAAAAAAAAACAGCAGAAAATGTCAGCTTGACATTCCCCCAATAGATTTCTTGTTGTTCCAAGTTCCTGAAATCGATTTACTTTCAATCTGAACGCGTAGCTCGAGAGTTATGCGCTTCGGTCAATGACTCGAATATTGGAGCGCCGCCCAGTGGTCGATCGTTCCCTGTGGCCCCGGTCTACATCGAAGTGATTGGTGGCGAGTTACGCATTTGATAAAGACGAAAATAATGACATATTATTGCTTACATTGTTATTTTATAAGAATAACAAGTGAAAAGGCTTACCTTGATACTTATTAAATCATTTCAGATTTTATGTATTTCATAATCATTGTTTTAATGGACGATTCAAATGTACTTTTTAAAACAAACTAATTCTGAGTCCATTTTTTTTAAACAAGCTAATTCTTAGTTCTTTGTTTTTTAAAGTAGTCTAATTTTTTGTTCATTTTTTAAAAACAGACTAATTTAAGGTCCATATTTTTTAAAAGAAACTAATTTTAACACTATTTTTGTTTTTAAGCACGAATTCTGAATCCTTTTTTTTTAAAAAAAAACAGACTGATACTAAGTCAATTTTTTAATACAGACTAATTCTGAGTCCATTTTTTAAAACAAACTAATTCTGAGTCCAGTTTTTTAAAAGAGACAAAGCTGAGTCCATTTTTTTACACAGACCAATTCTGATTCCATTTCTTGAAACAAACTAATTCTGAGACCATTTTTTTTTTAAAGCGACAATTCTGAGTCCATTTTTTACACAGACCAATTCTGATTTCATTTTTTGAAACAAACTAATTCTGAGTCCATCTTTTTAAAAGAGACAATTCTTAATCCATTTTTTTAAAACAGACTAATTCTGAGTTAATTTTTTTTAAAAAACAAAACTAATTCTGAGTCCATTTAAAAAAAATAAAATAAAAGCAGACTAATTCCGAGTCCATTGAAACTGTTTCCACTTGGTATTAATAATAATGCAATATGTTAAAATTTCGATATAGGAAATATATATTTTGTTTGGTTATTATTTAATTCAATAATTAGAGCGTTTTTAATTCAGAATATTTTATTAATTACACATATATAAATAAAACAATATGTGCGTGTCTGTCTGTTTGTCTGTGTGTAAATATTTAACAGATAAACACTTAAACTACTGGTCACATAACACTGAAATTAACAGGAAATATCAATCATACACCAAGAATAGTTTATAACAAGTAAAATCTTTGTTTGGATGGATGAATAACGCGTACAGAAATATGTCGGCAAATTTAAATGCAAAATATTCATTTTGAATTGCCGACATATTGTTACTTTTTTCTGCGCATGCCCAGTTCTTCAAGTCTTTTAATATTAAGTATTTCTTACTTATCTCTCGATAGCTAAATCGGTTGGGAATGTGACTGGAGCGCTAAACGTGTTGGTTTCGATTCTAGATGATGGCACCTACGTCTTTTTTTTTTTTTTTTACTTTTTAAATCATTACTATATATTGGGTACAATATAATATTCAATAAAGAATTAGGTTAGTAATTATCAATACGAAATCTGCATGAATGAAAATATATTTAATAGTGATGGGACGATTCCAATATTTTCCCGATTCCGTACTAAATTCCCGATTCCGATAGAATTATTGATTCCGATTCCGATTCTTTATAAATCTCTAAATTTTTAAGGTATGTTTTTAGATTAGGTCCAACTCCACAATTTTCTTTTAAAGTACGACTTGTAATGGTTTTCGACTATGCTGAATACGGAAATCGCATTGACACTTTGCAGAAATAAGTAGTTATCGAGATATAAAAAGTTGTATTATGCATTGTAATCTCTGGCGGCCATTTTTGTTACGCGCGTAGATTTGTTTATGGCGCGAGTGCACGCGAGTAAAAAAAGATGGCCGCCAAAGAATGCAGTGCATAATACAACTTTTTATATCTCGATAACTACATATTTCTTCTAAATTTCAATGCGATTTCCATAATCAGCATAGTAAAAAACCTTTAAAAGAAGAACATTGTGGAGGTGGGCCTAAAAATTTACCATTTTTAACGATAAGAGTTTTATTTCCCTCGATTTCTGTAAAAAAAAAAAAAAAACACATGTTAAAAGTTCTCTCTGATTCTCTCTCCTCTGATCTCGAGCGCGTGGTTCAGTGGGGGAAGATGTGGCTGGTTACCTTTAATGCATCCAAAACATAACTCCTATCCTTACATCATCAACGCTCTGATCCCCATCTGGCATCAATTGTGATGGAAGACTCTCGTCTGGGAGAGGCCCCGTGTCTTGACAAGCTTCTGGGTTTGACCTTTACTCCTGATCTGAAATGGAACACGTACATCAATCTGTTGCCATGGTCGCTGGAAAGATGGCGGGATCCTTCTACCGCTCCAGAAGATATCTTACTACTGATGCAATTCTCTATCTATATAAAAGCCAAGTACGTCCAAGGATGGAATACTGTTGCCATATCTGGGCAGGAGCTGCTAAAAACAGTCTATCCTGCCTTGACAGAGTACAAAATAGACTTCGTGGCTTAGTGGGGGATGCCCTTTTCTCTACCCTGCAACCTCTCTCCCACAGAAGAGACGTTGCGAGCCTATCCTTGTTTTATCGTTATTTCCATGGCAGGCGCTCGTCTGAACTCCAATCTCTGGTCCCCCCTCGCCAATCTTTCACGAAAAACACCCGTCTAGCTGAATCCACTGTGAAAAATTTCCCCTACTCTATATCTGTGCCTAAATCAAAACGCGGATTCCATGAACAAAGCTTCTTTCTTAGAACTGCACGCCTGTGGAACTCTGTTCCGTCTGCCTGCTTCCCACCGGACTACAACTTGGATGTGTTCAAGTCCAATGTTAACAAATTCCTAATGAACCGCCCCCTTAAGTAAACACTTCATCAAATCTCCACACTAACGTAATGTACTTGCAATAACCCTTATCCCTGAGTGGCTTCCGGGCCTTGATAAGTGGTGATCACTGTGTAAAAAAAATATATGCAGATATTCTCCTAAAGGTTACTTTACATTTGTGGAGGATGATCTATTGATTTTAGCTTCACAAGTATTTTAAAAACAATGAATATTTATTATTTTAACGTTTATTGGCAGGAATGAAAGATTTTTCTTAAAACCAAATCAAATTAAAAAAGTCAATTAAAAGAATCGTTTTGGTATCGGAAAATAGGCATCAATTTTTCCGATACCGATACCGATTCCGATACCGATACCGATTCCGATTAATCGTCACAACACTAATATTTAAGCATATTTTACGACCTGGAAAGGCCAGGTGCCCCCTCTAGTATATATCTCAAGTTATCCTTTCAGATAGAGTTCTATAAAATTAATAAATAATATATCTATTAAAACGAAGTCGTATTCCTACCGGTTTGTTTGTCCATAATAAATACCATATATATCAAGTTTCAAGTTTGTAGATCAAAAATCGATGGAGAAGTTTGATAGAGACCGTTCCTCAGGCAGATAGACAGACACGGTCGCTTTATTTATTATTGCTGTCTTATGTTGTTTGTAATGGAAATGGACATCGCTACAGTTTCTTTCAAAAAATATATATTCCGATTCGGAACATCAATAGAATAGAGATATTTAAAAAAATTTATTTGATAAATATAATAATTAAAACGCCAATTATGAAAGCGGCAACCATTCCTAAACGATGTATTTATTTTTAGATATAACTCAAATAGTGTAAAGAAAAAAATATTGCTTTAAAAAAGGTGAATAAATAAATCAAATGAAAATAACAATGTTGTTATCAACGATTCTGTTTTTGTTGGGGGGGGGAGTAATTTGATTGAAGTAAAATGTATATTTTGAATATGGGCAGAAACAATTGTATGGATAAAGATATACTGTTACTTGTCATGCCGATGTATAAATTGTTTTTGGTGACAGATCTCCCCATAGGACATTTAAAAGCATACACGGCGTTACTAATTTTTTTTTTTTTTTTTTTTACATAGACATCACCATTTATCAAGGCCAAGAGGCCGCTCAAGGATAAGAGCTAAAGAGTGTACAGTAGTCAATTGGACAATAAAGTACTCGTCAGTAATGGAAATTCGGTAAATTTGTTAACTTATATGGAACGGGTCATCAAGAACTTGTTTACGTTAGACTTGAAGACAATCATATTGTAGTCAGCTGGAAAGCAGGAAAAGAAAAGACAATTCCGCAGGCGTGCAGTTCTAAGAAAGAAACTTTGTTCATGAAATCTACGTTTAGGTTTATGTACAGATAAAGAGTGGGGGGAATTATTGATAGTGTTTTCTGATAGACGGGTGTTTCTTGTGAAAGTTTGGTGAGGGGGACCATAGATTGGACCTCAGTCGGACACTTGCCATGAAAATAACGATAAAGCAGAGACAAACTCGCAACATCTCTTCTGTGAGATAGAGGTTGCAGGGAAGAGAAAAGGACCTCCCCTACGAGGCTACGAAGTTTATTTTGAACTATATCAAAACAGGATAAGTCCTTTCTAGCAGCTCCTGCCCAGATGTGGCAACAGTACTCCATCCTTGGACGTACCTGGCTCTCATATAGATAGAAAATTGCATCAGCAATGAAATGTCTACTGGATCGATAGAAAGATCCCACCATTTTTCCAGCGGCCTTGGCAATGGTTTTAATAGCAAATCGTCATCATGTGTCGGATTATCGTGTTTTAGTAAGTGATTGGCTTTAAATTTGTTGTAATAAATTATGAATCAAAGTTTAGTAATTTTTCAATAGTGGAAATGTGTTTTTCTACGATATTTCTTACTATTTTTTCGTCGATTTTATAATTGGCCTGCATTTGTTTACAGCAGAATATGTTAACCTATATGTTAATACGATATCGTGTGTTATTTTCTGTGTCACGCTTACATCCGGGTATTTTAATATTTATGTACTTTCATTTCTTGTCATAAATAATTTCACCAAGAATTCTTCATAAGTTTTGGTTTCAGTTTCGATTGTAGCTGATGGCACTCCAGTAACCTATTTTTTTAATAAATAATTTTATTAAAATTCTTCATAAGTTTTGGTTTCGGTTTCGATTATGGCTGAAGGAATATGTATATATAGATATATTTTTTCATAAGTTTTTATTTCGATATCGATTCAATTAATAAACCCATTCATATGGATATTTTTTTGTTGTTTTTGAAATCGCAACTTTATAATATATAAAAATCGAGATAACATTAACTCTATAATCTTCTACTTCTTATATAATAATATACGACATAATCGCGTTGACACACCGGTTCTCGTCAGATCACCGATGTTAAGCAACGTTGAGCCTGATTAGTTCCAGATGAGTGACCATTTGGAAATTCTAGGTGCTGTACGTGCTCTCCGCTTATCTCGGCATTTGTTTCCAGTCGTCTTGTACATACACTTCACTTGCCACTGGTATTTAACAATGTCGACTCAGGAGAGGTGTGGTTGGAGATTGCGCACCTCCTACCACCAACATTTCACGCGCACACATCCCATTGTGAGTATCCATAGTCTCTTAAAGACTGAAGGAGCCCTTATATATAATAAAAGAGACGCAATTTTTCCCCTCTCGACGGAACTACCTTAGGCTGACGACAACAGATGGCACATAAAAAATTACTATAGTTAAGACATTAGTCATTATGTTATCTAACTATAGACCGCAATTATATACACATTATTTCGTTATGTTAAAAAAATTTACATTTAGTCCGAGGAGCGCCATGACCATCATCGCCGTTAACTAAAGAGTCAGTAGTTTGAATTTCACCCTCACTTTACTGTCCACTCTTGCGACATCATTCTACACCGCGTTCTTTTATACTTTTGCTTCTTTTTCTTGCGTGTTAACCGTCATTAACTGTCTACTGATTTCAGACACATACGCATATTCATACCCCTTACATCCGACAAATAGTGATTTCTCCCTTTGTAATATCCGGCACAACTGATTGGATGAGAAGTATTCATTCTACAATTCCAGCATTCGGCTGTTCCACCAAATAAACGAACAGTTATCAACTATAAAAAAACGCCGCCATTTTTAGTACGTACACATTAGTCTTACCTTTTATTTATTATTGACGGAATTATTCCGCTTTAAAAATATGAACTTTTACTATTTATTGTGAAAATAATCGAGTCACAAAACATAGATCATTGACGATACTTCATGACCCCCTACGTGAAAATACTTCTGCTTATACTAATTTGGAGGGAAGGAAAGTTTTATATATATATATATATATATATATATATATATATATATATATATATATATATATATATAAAGAGAGAGAGAGAGAGAGAGAGAGAGAGAGAGAGAGAGAAATAAGCTGTTTTACAGTATTATTTGTGTACAATCAGGCGTTATAACTTGCTTCACAAACATTTTTCGTTTCTTTCTGGTAGCGGGAAGGGGGTTCATTGTTTACACCGTGTTTTTCTTATTTTCGTTTTTCAATACATCCCATCCATCGACCACTCATGCGCATTTAGTCGTCTTCCTTGAATTGTTTAAAATACATTAATACATATCTCATACGACGGGGATGAAGTTACGTTTTAAAAAAGCCAACTTCATCCCCGTTACATGATTTAGATTTTCGTAAATGATACACGTGTTTTTACATATATAATTTTATGTTTAGTCGCTACATAAATGCATTACTTTTGGAATTAAAACACTAATAAATGTGGTTTTTGTATATATATTTCATAGCTTTTTTCGCTATATAAAAATGTGTAAACAAATTGCTATTTTTTTTTCTTTAGAATTTTGTTTTTATGACGAAATGGAATTTGGCACGTGGGGTACTTTTTTTTGTCGTGCTGCCACGCCAAAAAAAGAATTATCGCGTTATTATACTTTTATACTTTGATAGAAAATAACTGTTTTCCTTTACAAATACTTTCCGTTCGAAAAAAAATGTCTTATTACTTATTTTTATGAGCTTTCTTTTATTTATTTATTTATTTATTTACAGTTCGAAGTTTAATTACTTCAGTTACAATGACAGACACTCATAAAAAAGAATTTATAATTATATTTTATTTTTGTAAGAGATATAACGATCAAATAATTAACTTTTACTAAATTATTATTACGGACACACGAGATAAAACTATGGTTTCCTTTTCTTTATTTTTTAAAATGTTTCACTAACTTTACATGAGTATAATTTAATCACGTTATTATTGCCCATGTGAGGTTTTGATTTTTTTTTTTGTGTATGCAAAGTTTTTTGTGTATTTTTCTTATTACCTGCCCAAGCATAGTATAAACACGCCCAACCTCCTGATTTTAAGGACGGCTTTCAAAATAAATACCATAACCTCCTTGTATTAAGACCGGGTTTCAAAGTTGGAGGCGGTTTATTCCGAAAGCCCCTTTCGAAAAAAATGGCTTATTACTTATTTGTACGAGTTTTCTTTTATTTATTTCATTTTTTTTACATTTCGCAATTAATTTACTTCAGTTACAGTACCAGGCACTCATGAATAAAGAATTCATAATTATATTTATTTTTCGTAAGAAATATAACGGTATAGTAATACGCTTTTACTAAAATATTATTATGGACACACGAGATAAAACAATCGTTTTCTTTGGTTTTATTGTTTTATTTCATCAAAAAAAGTTCCATATAATTTAATCACCTTATTATTGCGCATATGAGGTTGTGATTTTTTTTTTTTTTTTTTTGGTTGTGTAAAAACAAGTTGCTATATTTTCTTTAGAAAGTTGTTTTTATGACGAAATGAAATTTGGCGCGTGGTGTACTTTTTTGTCATGCTGCCGCGCCCCCCCCTATAAAACATTATCGCATTATTGTCGGATTTTTTTTTGTACCAATAATGGTGCATCCCCCCTGTTTACATTTATTATTGTTTATCTGGTTCTTATATATGATTTTCTGTATTTTGTATCCTTTATGATTTTTAGTTTTGGATTTGTACGAAACTCCCTTTAATTTGAGAAAGGGAAAATGCTAGCTCTGTGATGACGTCACGAGCTCAGCGCGAGATTCTTTCTCTTTTGAAATTCTGCTGACGTGGAGAGTGAACGTGTTGTTCATTGCCCGGAGCTGAAAATGGAATTTTGACAAGCCCTCCTTCAAAGAAGAAAACCCGTCAAGAAATTAATACCCAGCTGTGACGAGACAGACTTCTGGAAATTAACTACGTGGCTACGGTTTTGCACGTAGCTTAGAGGGAGTGAAATTGTTTTAAAGAAAATACCTTTTTACGTGACAAGGAATTTTGGAATTTCCTATCCGGACAAGCGACGATGTCTTGCTCCTGAAATTCATCTGTGTGTCTACGGTTTACACGCAACATGGAGCGAAAGAAAATTCTAAAAGAATTTTAAACAAAAAAAAAAAAAAAGAAAAAGGCACGTGCCTGACTGGCTTTCAATTTGTGAGTACGCTCCTTAAATTAATTTCATATGCGAGTGTGATTAGGAGATACTATTTTGAATACTATTATTGTATTCGTTAATGGATACACACAACTTCTTTATAAGAACCAGTGTTGTTTTTTTTTCATTACATGTTACCTTGGCGTTTCATAAGTTGAATGCCCGCAAAGGGAAAAATTTGCAACTTATTGTAAATAAAATTTCTTCTTCGTTTCAAAGCAAGACATTCATATTTTATTCTTTACCTCTCCCCCTCTTTTGTTTCATGCTTTTTTTCAGCTTAGTTACTTTAGCGTCGAATTTATCTGGAAGCAAGATAAATTCCGACATTATAATACTTTTATACTTTGGTAGAAGATAACTGTTTTCCTTTGCAAATACCTTCTGTTCGAAAAAAACATGTCTTATTATTTATTTGTACGAGTTTTCTTTTCTTTTATTTATTTATTTATTTATTTATTTACAGTTCGCAGTTTAATTACTTCAGTTACAGTGACAGACACTCATAAAAAAGAATTTATAATTATATTTTATTTTTGTAAGAGATATAACAATAAAGTAATTCGCTTTTACGAAATTATTATTACGGACACACGAGATAGAACTATGGTTTCCTTTTTTTATGTTTTAATATTTTTTTTTAAGTTTCACTAATTTTATATGAGTATAATTTGATCACGTTATTATTGCACATGTGAGGTTGTGATTTTTTTGTTTTGTGTATGCAAAGACATTTGTGTATTTTTATTACGACCTAACCAAGCGTAGTATAAATACACACATCCTCCCAATGTTAAGAACGGCTTTCGAAATAAACACACCAAACTCCCTGTGTTAAGACCGGTTTTCTAGGTTGGAGGGTTCATTCTGATAACCGTTCTTAACACGGGGAGGTTGTTTTTTTTTTATTATACGTTGGCACAATGATACTCTGCCCTTTCTTTTATTTTTCCTTTTTAAATCTTTCCTTTGTTTTTTTTTCTTATTGTCCATCAAGAATCATGGAAAACCTGACTTTAAACTGCAGAAGTACCGAAGTTTGACAATGAGCACATGTTTTTTTTTTTTTTTTTTTTTAATTAAAAGTGTTGAACAATACAAAGTAAAATTTTGTGTACTTATGTATTTTTTGTACCGTGATGAAATTTTGCGTACTTATGTATTTTTTGTACCGTGATGAAATTTTGCGTACTTATGTATTTTTTGTACCGTGATGAAATTTTGCATACTTATGTATTTTTTGTACCGTGATGAAATTTTGCGTACTTATGTATTTTTTGTACCGTGATGAAATTTTGCGTACTTATGTATTTTTTGTACCGTGATGAAATTTTGCGTACTTATGTATTTTTTGTACCGTGATGAAATTTTGCGTACTTATGTATTTTTTGTACCGTGATGAAATTTTGCGTACTTATGTATTTTTTGTACCGTGATGAAATTTTGCGTACTTATGTATTTTTTGTACCGTGATGAAATTTTGCGTACTTATGTATTTTTTGTACCGTGATGAAATTTTGCGTACTTATGTATTTTTTGTACCGTGATGAAATTTTGCGTACTTATGTATTTTTTGTACCGTGATGAAATTTTGTGTACTTATGTATTTTTTGTACCGTGATGAAATTTTGTGTACGTATGTATTTTTTGTACCGTGATGAAATTTTGTGTAATTATGTATTTTTTGTACCGTGATGAAATTTTGTGTACTTATGTATTTTTTGTACCGTGATGAAATTTTGCGTACTTATGTATTTTTTGTACCGTGATGAAATTTTGCGTACTTATGTATTTTTTGTACCGTGATGAAATTTTGCGTACTTATGTATTTTTTGTACCGTGATGAAATTTTGCGTACTTATGTATTTTTTGTACCGTGATGAAATTTTGCGTACTTATGTATTTTTTGTACCGTGATGAAATATTATTGTTTTGAATTACAAAACCATTTTAACTTTCGGGAGAGGAAGGGTTTTAGTCGCTATTAGAAAAATTAGCATGAAACTTGCTGCCATCGTATGCATCTGAGAAGGCTGAAGCACAGATTAGTTACTAAAGAAGTTTATTTAATAATGAATAAATATCGAAAATTACAGGATAATATGACTATTATTTGATTTTTTTCTAGATGTCTTAAACATGGCTTTGTCTACGGCTTCACAAACATCACTACATAGGAACAATTTTTGTCTTGTACTTACATTATTTTTGTATGCTGTAAAACATTTGGAAAAGTATTAGCAGTTTATTTAAAGCTTTTAAATGGTAAAAAAAGTTAGGATGATAATATTAAATTACACCTACATCACTATGTAGGTGTAATTTAATATTATCATCCTAACTTTTTTTACCATTTAAAAGCTTTACAGGGGAGGGAGTAAAGCTGTGGCGAGCGTTCGAGGTACATATTATTATTATACTTATTAAAAAATAAAACAACTTTTTTGACGGTACTTACCTTAGTAATTTAATATTTGGCCAACAACAAAATCAAACAACCTTATTTGAAAATTTTACGCGGTGGTGGTTACATGCTACCACTGGGCAACAACGGGCAATGGGTCCTGCTAGTAATATATACGAAATCCGCAAGAATTAAAATATCATATTTAAGCATACTTTACGGCCAGGCTTTGCCGGGCGTCTGTGCTAGCTTAGATAAATATTTTTACAATTTTAACAAAAAAAAAAAAAAAAAAAAGGCTACAATAATATCAGAGCGTCTTCATTTACACTGGACATCTACAGTATGCCAACATCAATATATTACATATGAATGAGTCACCTGTGGAATTTCCACAGGTCCCGCTAGTTATTATTATCATTATTATTATTATTATTATTATTATTAGTAGTAGTAGTAGTAGTAGTAGTAGTAGTATTTATTCACTAGGAGTAATCACACAGGTTACCATCAAAGAATTCTTTTTGAGAACAACTTATCGTGTTCCCTGGAGTCTGTATAATAACAAGTACCCCAGATTTCCAGTACTCTCCATCGCTCTCGATAATCTTTTTAGACGAATTTACGTTATCGCAGCAACCGCTTTTTCGTTGGAAGCGACCACTGGAATTTTGGTAGCAATAAGCTTCCCAAGGCCCCAGTCATCTTTGCACCTATCCAACGAAGGTCTGGGCAATGTTTTCTCTCCTCAGTTTTCCATCTTCCTTGAACGTCAACACTTATTTGGTGGGGTGCCAGTGTTTTGTAACGCCCACCTACACACAAAAAAGTGGGAGCATGAGTGCGCAGGGGTAGGTTCCCTTACATTAATACAGGTTAATTTTTCATGAAAGCATGTGATGTTTTTTTTTTTGTGTTTTAGATCTGTAGCAGTTTCTGTATGTCCGGTTTATGCCTGTAGCCCGTGTGTGTTGGTTTCTGCATTCAAAGGGTTTCCTTAAAATTTCAGTCTTTTACACCATTGTTATGCGTTGTATCTTCTCTGATTTATTATCAATATTATCATTATTATTAATAGTAGTAGTTCAGATTTTTGTAATGGCGGCTAAAGTGTGTTCAATTTGTTGATTGACGATATAATTTGGGAAGTTGTGTATAATATTTGTTAAGATATTACAACAGAGCATCCATTATATAAAAGCGAAAATGTGTGTATGTGTATGTGTATGTGTGTGTGTGTGTGTGTGTGTGTGTGTGTGTGTGTGTGCATTTTTCTTTTCTTTTTTCTGTATGTTCACCAAAGGCTTTTTTTCGGGGGGAACCGTTCAGGAGGGGGGCAGTAATTCTTATAACTTTTTATATGCTTTCTAGATTATAATATCTCCAATTTACGAAACGAGGTCGTCTGTATCTTTTATTTCAGCCACTTTTATGTTACAAAATTCGCGCTGTGATTTCATTTCTCTATGATGTTTGACCTAGAAAACCAGACGTTGACGTTCGTTGAACCACCTGCTTCTTTTAACTGTTAAATTTCAACCATCCTCACGTTTACGTCATCTTAACGTCGTGGTAAGTTATCAGGCTTTCTTTTTCAACTTCGTCATGCGATCTTGCTTTTGGGTAATTTTCAGTAAAATCTAATGGTCGGAAAAGATTCTATGCCTCGAAAGGTGCTATTTTTGACGATTTGGACCCCTTGTGACACAACCAAAATTTTTATCAAAAATCCGAGAATGTTACATCTCGTCCCTTAGGTAGATCATACAAAATTCCGGAAAAACTGTAATGAGCAGTTATTGAGAATTTTGGGAACGAACGGACGAACGGGCGAACGGACGAAGGTGAATTCTAAGGTCCAAATAAGACTAAGTTGGTGGACCGTTAAATGCATGTAGATTGCTGCAGAAAAGAAGGTGGACTCCCTCTACTGAACTAAAAAAAACTTCTGACCCCACCCCAGTATCTTATCTATCTGTCTATATATCTATGAAAGTGAAAATGTCTGTCTGTCTGTCTGTCTGTCTGGCTGGCTGGCTGGCTGGTTGGCTGTCTGTGTATATTTCCCTACCAAATAACTCTGTCAATTTTCGGTCTACAGACTCGAAATTTGACATAAGGAGCATTAAGATTAAGGAAAATCGTTTCAATTAGTTTTCAGCGAGAACTTTGGCTGTCAATGGGTCAAAGTTCAACGATTTGACCTTAGAAAACACTTGGAATTTTAAATGTAGGTTACTTGGACATGGATCAAACTTTATAATTTCATTTGAGCCCAAAAAATAAATGTTAATGGTTAAAAATTGGGGTCAAAGTAAAAAAAAAATTGACCCCTCCGGTCTCTACCAAATTACTCAGACCATTTCTGGTCTAAACATTTGAAATTTTGCATAAAGGGTATTCAGAGATAGGGCAAGCTTTTTAATCGGTTTGAATCGAAAATTTGAGCTGCCAAGGGGTCAAAGTTCAAAAGATTTTACCTTTGCGGTTTCTAGCAAACTACTCATCCAATTTTTGGTCTAAACATTTGAAAATTTAAATAGGCATGAGGCAAGAATTGTTATATGATTTGGGACAAGGATTTGTCTGCCAAAAGGTCAAAGTTGAAAGACTTGACCTTTGCAGATTCTACCAAACTCCTCTGCCAATTTTGGGTCTAAACACTTGAAATTTTAAATGTAGGTAACTTGGACATGGCTCAAACATTTTATTTTGATTTCAAACCAAAACAATAAATGTTAAGGCGTAAAATAGGATCCAAGTTTTAAAAAAATTACCTCTGCTGTCCCTACGAAATTACTCAGACAAATTTTGGTTTAAAAATTTGAAATTTTACATAAAAGTATATTCACACATAGGGCAAGTTATGACCAGTATAAATGGTTCGAGCAAAGCCGGACAGAAATGCAAGTAGTACATAGGGTTGGTTTTGAGAACAATAGCAAATTAACAGCAAATAATTTTAGGTTTAAGAGTAAATTATTAGTAAATAAGTATGGAATTGAGAACCATAGTAAATAATTAGAAAACAATTTTGGGTTTGGGATCCGTAGTGAATTAATAATAAATAAGTTTGGATTTAAGACTAATAGTAAATTTGTATCAAATAATTTTGGGTTTGAGATTAACAGTGAATTATTAGTAAAATGTTTGGAGTTGAGAAAATAGTAAATTAATAGCAAATAATTTTGGGTTTGAGATTAATAGTGAATTATTAGTAAAATGTTTGGAGTTGAGAAAATAGTAAATTAATAGCAAATAATTTTGGGTTTGAGATTAATAGTGAATTATTAGTAAAATGTTTGGAGTTGAGAACATAGTAAATTAATAGCAAAGAATTTTGGGTTTGAGATTAATAGTGAATTATTAGTAAAATGTTTGGAGTTGAGAACATAGTAAATTAATAGCAAATAATTTTGGGTTTGAGATTAATAGTGAATTATTAGTAAAATGTTTGGAGTTGAGAAAATAGTAAATTAATAGCAAATAATTTTGGGTTTGAGATTAATAGTGAATTATTAGTAAAATGTTTGGAGTTGAGAACATAGTAAATTAATAGCAAATAATTTTGGGTTTGAGATTAATAGTGAATTATTAGTAAAATGTTTGGAGTTGAGAACATAGTAAATTAATAGCAAAGAATTTTGGGTTTGAGATTAATAGTGAATTATTAGTAAAATGTTTGGAGTTGAGAACATAGTAAATTAATAGCAAATAATTTTGGGTTTGAGATTAATAGTGAATTATTAGTAAAATGTTTGGAGTTGAGAAAATAGTAAATTAATAGCAAATAATTTTGGGTTTGAGATTAATAGTGAATTATTAGTAAAATGTTTGGAGTTGAGAACATAGTAAATTAATAGCAAAGAATTTTGGGTTTGAGATTAATAGTGAATTATTAGTAAAATGTTTGGAGTTGAGAAAATAGTAAATTTGTATCAAATAATTTTGGGTTTGAGATTAACAGTGAATTATTAGTAAAATGTTTGGAGTTGAGAAAATAGTAAATTAATAGCAAATAATTTTGGGTTTGAGATTAATAGTGAATTATTAGTAAAATGTTTGGAGTTGAGAACATAGTAAATTAATAGCAAATAATTTTGGGTTTGAGATTAATAGTGAATTATTAGTAAAATGTTTGGAGTTGAGAAAATAGTAAATTAGTAGCAAATAATTTTGGGCTTCAGATTAATAGTAAATTAATAGTAAATAAGTTTATAGTTGAGAGCAATAGTAAATTAATAGCAAATAATTGTGGGTTGACATCATTAGTGAATTAATAGTAAATAAGTTTGGATTTAAGCATAATAGTTAATTAGTAGCAAATAATTTTGGGATTGAGATTAATACTGAATTGATCTATCTATTCTATCTATTAAAGTAATATTGTTTCTCTGTGTGTACAATTCTCTAGCAAACTATTCTGTCAATTTTCGTCTACAGACTCGAGATTTGAAAAAAGGGTTATTGAGATTTGGGGAAATCTTTTTAATCGGTTTGTGGCCAGAAATTTAGCTGTCAAGGGGTCAAAGTTCAACGATTTGGGCTTTGAAAACGTTACCAAACTCCTCCACCAATTTTGGCTCCAAACATTTGAAAATTTAGATATAGGTTACCTGTACATGAGTACAAACTTTTAAATATATATATATATATATATATATATATATATATACATATGCATACAAAGTTATTAACAGTACATAGGGCTCGGGCGAAGACGCACAAAACTGCTAGTATATCTATAAAAGTGAAAATGTCTGTGTGTGTGTCTGTCTGTGTACATTTCCCTTACCAAAGAACTCTGTCAATTTTCAATCTACAGACTCGAAATTTGACATAAGGAGTATTGAAATTTGAGAAAATATTTTTAATAGGTTTTCGGACAGAAATTTGGGTGTTGAAGGGTCAAAGTTCAATGATCTGACCTTTGAGAACTCTACCAAACTCCTCCACCAATTTTGGCTCTAAACACTTGAAATCTTAAATATAGGTTACTTGGACATGGATCAAACTTTATAATTTGATTTGAACGCAAAAAAAATAAATGTTAAGGGTTAAAAATTGGGATCAAAGTAAAAAAGAATTTGACCTCTGCAGTTTCTACCAAATTACTCAGCCAATTTCTGGTCTAAACATTTGAAATTTTACATAAACGGTATTCAGACATGCAGCAAGTTTTTAATCAGTTTTCGGGCAAAAATTTGGCTGGCAAATGGTCAACATTTACAGAGTTGATCTTTGCAGACTCTATCAAACTCCTGTGCCAATTTTGGGTCTAAACACTTGAAATTTTAAATGTAGGTTACTTGGACATTGGTAAAACATTTTAATTTAATTTGAGCCCAAAATAATAAATGTTAGGGGTTAAAATCGGGGTCAAAGTTTTTAAAAAATTCGACCTCTGCGGTCTCTATTAACTTTTCTCTATGGTAGTTAAACAAGCCTATTATATAGAAAGGCATTACCATACATATTCACACTTTTTAATATATACATGTGCACATAAAGTTATGAACCGTACATAGGCACAAGCAAAGTCGGGCGGAATTGCTAGTATATATGTAAAAGTGAAAATGTGTGTGTGTGTGTGTGTGTGTGTGTGTGTGTGTGTGTGTGGCTGTCTATGCGTGTATATTTCCCTACGCAATAACTCTGTCAATTTTAAGTCTACAGACTCGAGATTTGACATAAGGGGTATTGAGATTTGGGAAAATCTTTTTAATCGGTTTTCGGCAAGAAATTTGAGTGTTACGGGGTCAAAGTTCAACGATTTGACCTTTGAGAACTCTACCAAACTCCTCCGCCAATTTTGGCTCTAAACACTTGAAATTTTACATATAGGTTACTTATGGATCTAACTTTATAATTTGATTTGAGCCCCAAAAAATAAATGTTAAGGGGTTATAATTGGGATCAAAATTTAAAAAAAAATTGACCTCTGCGGTGTCTATCAAATTACTCAGCTAAGTTTTAGTCTAAACATTTACAATTTTACATAAAGTGCATTCATACATAGGGCAAACTTTTTAATCATTTCTTCGCTGAAAATTTGGCTTCCAAGGGATCAAAGTTCAAAAAATTTTACCTTTGCGGTCTCTAGCAAACTATTCAGCCAATTTTGTGTCTAAACATTTGAAATGTTACATAAAGAGAATTCAGACGTGCAGCAAGCTTTTTAATCAGTTTTTGGGCGAAAAGTGCCTTAAGTTTATATATATATATATATATATATTTATATATATATATATATATATATATATATATATATATATATATATATATATATATATATATATAAGTTTTCATAAGTTTTGGTTTCGGATTCAATTTAAGCTGCTACACCCAATTCACATAGATATATTTTTTTATGTTAAAAATCGCAACTTTATAATATATAAAAATCGATAGAACATTAACTCTGTAATAATATCTACGAAATCTGCAAGAATTAAAATATCATATTTTAGCGTACTTTACGACCGAGCTACGCCGGGCGTCCCTGCTAGCTTAGATAAATACTTTTGCAGTTCTAACAAAGGAACTACAATTGGTCAAGATTAAAGTGTAGTATCTGTTCTTCAGATGCTGTACTTCCATTTCTTGTTCTCTTTCGGTGGAGGATCATTCCTTCACGACTGAGACAATTTTTTATTTTTGTACCTTTTCTCTACGTTAAAAAACGCCGCAGGTGTTCAACTCTGTCCCGTGAGGAGGCATAGTAAATAGGTACAATAATATCAGAGCGTCTCCATTTACACTGAACATCTACAGAATGCCAACATCAATATATTACATATGAATGAGTCCCCTATGGGATTTCCACAGGTTCAGCTAGTATATATTTATACTAGAGTACCTTTAACGTACGTACGTGTGTCACGGTTACAAGATTATACATTATTAGATCGGGAGATCCTGTTTATTAAAAGGAAGATAGAAGGTGATATCATACTATGGACATTGAATTAATATAAAGATATGGTAATTTAATGTTTGTAGTAAGCCATCACCTTCTACTCTCCTTTTTAATAAATGGGATCTTTCGATCACCGAAGAGTCAACTAATAATAATATGAAAGACAAATAAGGATGGAGTATTGTTGCCACATCTGGGCAGGAGTTGCTAGAAGCAGCTTAACCTACCTTGACAAAGTTCAAAATACACTTCGTAGCTTTTCTCTTCTCTGCAACCTCTTTCCCACAGAAGAGACGTTGCGAGCCTGTCTCTGTTTTATCATTATTTTCATGGCAAGTACTCGTCTGAGTTCCAATCTCTGGCCCCCCTCGCCAATCTTTCATGATAAACACCCGTCTAGCTGAAAACACTGTCAATAATGTTCCCCACTCTTCATCTGTGCCTTAATCAAAACGTAGATTCCATGAACAAAGCTTCTTTCTTAGAACTGCACGCCTGTGGAACTCTGTTCCGTTTGCCTGCTTTCCAGCTGACTATAACTTGGTTGTCGTCAAGTCCAACATAAACAAATTCTTGATAAACTGCCCCTTAAGTAATCCAATTTACCAAATTTCCATTTATAACGATTACTACAATATTATCCCATTGACTCGTGTACACTCTATAACCCTTATCCTTGAGTGACCTCCGGGCCTTGATAAGTGATTAGTCCTATGCAAAAAAAAATATATATACATATATAAAAAAAAAATAAAAATAAAAAAAAATGATGTTGAATTTGGGCTGTACTTGAAACTAAAATATACTTTCTTGGTCTTCTGGCTAGGATTCATTTGTTGTCTAAGGATGGAATAATGATAGCGTGGGGTTTCCGTTCGTGCCGGGCGTCCATACGATGGAAATGTATCACAGACTTCTATAAGGATATTGGAGATAAACCGTAATAACCAGATATATTTTGGTACTACATTAACCAGATTTCTTGGATAAGTAGTATTGCAGTTTTAACAAAAGGGCTACAATAATATCGCGGAGTCTCTATTCATGCTGAACGTCCATAGAATACCCGGCAGCAATGTATTACATATGAAAGATGCTGCTGTGGAATTTCCACAGTTCCTGCTAGTGTATTTGAATATTGCATAGGTAGAGGATTAAGTCGGGAGATATGTAGTATGAATTTCATCATTCTGGACAAATTATTAGATTTTTTGAAACGTTGATCAATAAAAGGACGTGAAAGGGTTCAATACAGCAGCGGAACATTAATCGTTAGAACCCGCACAAGCATGGGTAGGTCATCTAGTGCTAAAGTAGGAATAAAAATAGACGTCGCAATGTAGTTTCGGGTCCCGTCTGCCCTCAACGCGGCTAATATTTCCCATCGCCATCCTGCCTCCACTCCCACCCCACCCCGTCAGCATCTAGTGATCGATCGATCGTTCTATCGATTTGCTGATCTATTTATGTATCTCCCCGTCCGCTCCCCCCCCTTTTTCATCAAGCCTCGCTCTGACCTTATCTATCACGAATAGATCGATACATCTAGCGCGGCCTCTTCAAAGCTATCTATCACGCTCCGTCGACCGCTAAATATAATGGAAGAAACGTGACTGAATTTTCTTTCGATATGAGCGGCCGAGGTTCAAATCCTCCTGATGCCGAACAACAAAAAAGAAAGTTAATGACATCAGACGAACATTAGTATTTTTTTTTCTTCAACAATTGATCTCTAAAACAATTTAACTATATTTTATTACAACAGAAAAATGTGAGCATGAAAAGTAATATGGTTAAGCTTAAACATCGAAAAGAAAAAGACAAGATATTCTAGTAAAAAAATATAACAAATTTATAACTTAAAATATTGCAGCATTAAAATGTTTTTAAAATTCAATTTAACATTATTAATCCTCGCGCGAAAGAGCAGGACACAAAATGTTTTAAATAATAATAATAATAATAATAATAATAATAATAATAATAATAATAATAATAGAATAACAATAACAAAGACTTTCGCTGGCGAGGACTACTATTGACCGTAACCAGTTATACAGTCCTTTATAAATTTTCATCTCTATTTTTCTCGTTATGTACTGAATATTTGTTAATGAAACCTATATGAAATATGTTCCTTATCAAATTTTTAAAGATTTTCTCTTCTGAAAGAGGTTAAAAAAATTTAATCTAAAAAAGTGATTTTAAAGTTTTTGTTAAAAAAAATTCAGATTTTCTCATTATTCAAACCTGTATTACAAAGAGGGGGTTGCAAAAAATGAGTTGTGGTGTGAGGAGAAATACAAAGTGAAACAGAGAGAATATTCAGACCTGTAATAATACAAAGAGGGGTTTGCAAAAATGAGTTGTGGTGTGATGAGAAAAAATTCGATTCGATTACCAATTTTTAGGTTGTTGGTTGGTTGTTTTTGTTTTACGGCATATCAACCCTTTTCATGTCATTTAATGCCGAATTCAGTGATTTTGAAAAAGATGTTTTTAATATAATATAATATAATATATATATATATATATATATATATATATATATATATATATATATATATATATATATATATATATATTCAAGTCGGTTTCTATTTAGCCCATAGTTGGGACCCTAACAGGTACTACCACTCCGGGTCAGAGTGGACCTGGGAGCAATGACAATTAAAGGGTGGCTCCATACTCCCCCAAACCCGCAAGCTGGGGCCCCATCATCGGATATAGTTTAACGTCATATCCAAGACCCCAATTTTTAGGCCATTGCATGTAAACAATCTTAAAAACAGTTTCGCATATATATTTAACGTAAAATGATCACCTCTTTCGAACCAGTGTTTTAAGAACATATAACAGATCTATTTTGTTTTTAATTTTGGCTATGTTCATGTTCCTGGTCAAATTGAAGTATAAAATATGTCATTGTCAAAAGTCATAAAAGACACGACCTCTTCCTACTACTAACCCTAAGTCCGGGTGATAATACGAAAAATAAAGCGATTACTTGCGGTTTTATGATTTATCCGATTGAGCTTGGGGTCAGTCGTAAAAAATTTAGTTAACTGCTTTAAAACAATTAGAATGGCCCGGAAACGGGTGATCATTTTACGCTAAATTTATGAATTTAGGAAAATTGGGCAACGGAAGAAACAACAACAGAAAAGGAGTAATTTTGTCCAGGAAAAAAGGGCAATTATTCAATAAATACTGATTGAAAAAAAGTTTTAAAATAAATTTGCAGAAGATATTGTTTTAAGAAAAAGGTCTCCAAACTCCCCTCTTTCACCCCAATTAAAAAAAATATTAATATACTAAACCACTAAGAACTTAGCCAGTTAGGTAGAAAACGGGCACTTAGAAAATTGATTTTATTTTAAAAAAAAACCCATTAAGCAAGTTAAAATATTTTTTAAAAATATTATGGGGGGGGGCTAAAGTCTATTTATAAACAATATCTCCTTCAAGAACGATCATAAAATGTGTTTTCAATCGATATTTATTCAATGAGGGACCAGTTTTGCTACCTAGCGAAAGGGAACGAGTTTTCCGGGGTCGAGTTTTCCGGGGTCGAGTTTTCCGGGTACGAGTTTTCCGGAGACGAGTTTTCCGGAGACGAGTTTTCCGGAGACGAGTTTTCCCGGGACGAGTTTTCCGGGTACCAATTTTGGGGCAGGGATAGCTTCTTTTTAAAAAAGACTCTTGAACAACGAGCTATTTTCAATCGATATTTATTCAATAATTGCCCTAAATTTATATTCGATACTAATCCTCCATCCTAAATTCTAAAATAATTTTGTTTTTAGTGGGTTCACAAATATCACCCCAAAAAGTAGATTATCATTGGGGAAGGGTACTTTTAAATGAAGTTATAATTTCTTTTTCAATTTGACAAACTTGTACATGTTTTCTCTTTATGTATTTTATCCAAGACTTTGGTAAATTTATTGTGAGATATTCATGTATATTTTATCAGAAAATGCGGTTCCAAGAAAATAAAACTTGCCCATTCGTTTGTAAAGCTTTTAACTGTTAACTCTCTGGGAAACGTCATCTAGATATTTCGCAAGTAAATGCGAAAAAATTACTTAAACATTTGATCAGACTTCAGACAGTATCTGGCGCCGTAGAAATCACTAAGTCTAAGCATATGTAAATGTCTGTGTGTTTGTGTTTGTGTGTGTGTGTGTGTCTGCAAACAACTAAAATCTTCTGTTGGTCGCTCGCTTCATTGCGAGTTTCTGCTGTTGTTCCTGTTAATGGTTCCGGTGGCAAATATTATTCCGTAGAGACACGGCTTGTCCGTTGACTTTTGGTAATAGACTGAATGGCGACTGGGAATAGACCAGCGACACCTGAAAAGACAAGAGACGTTGGGAAATTCCAAATGAACTCATCAGGCTAGCAATTTAGAGTTTATACAACATATTCTACGCACAAAAATATAAGAAAATGTCCTCAATATCCACCGAAAGGGAGGGAGGATGATGAATCAAAATTAGGCACCGCCAAAAATGGCCGAAAAATCAAATTGTTGTTGTTTTTTAAAACGAAATTACATTTATTAAAATCCATTATTTCTGAGTAACTGTTTTTTTGAATTTAGGAAAACCCGTCCCGGGAAAACTCGTCTCGGGAAAACTCGTCTCGGGAAAACTCGTCTCGGGAAAACTCGTCTCCGGAAAACTCGTCTCCGGAAAACTCGTCCCTTATTGAATAAATATCGATTGAAAACACATTTTATGATCGTTCTTGAAGGAGATATTGTTTTTAAAAATAAACTATAGTCATTATTTTTAATTTTTTTAATTTTTACTTCAAAATTCAAAAATCAATCATTAAGAGAAAAAGTAACCACTAAATAAATTTATTAATCAATTCTATTGAAAACTCCGCTATCGTTTATCAAGAATCTTTTTAATTTCATTTTTTGTTGGTTGCTTTTCGAAGGGAGATATAGGTTTTATCCCCCCCTCTCTCTCTTTAAATTATATTTTAAAAAATATTAAAATTTATTATTTTCTTTTTAAAACCAAATCTCCCTCAGTAATTTCTGTAATTTTCTATTTTTTAGCGATTACAAGACCCCCTAAGATGTGATATACCGGACATTATTTCTCGTTCTCCCGTAACACTCGACATATTTTTTTTGTTTGTTTTCTGTTTTTGTTTTTTTTTCTTTACCAAATAAACGATTCCAAATAAATTAAATAGACAACATAGTCGGCGAGGTAGAAAAATCGATTTTATCCTTTTATAAACAACAGTATATAAGTAAATTCTTTTTATATTAATATAAAAAAAAATATGCGGTCTCGTTTATGAACATAATAAACGCTTTTATTAAAAAAAAAAAACATTAAACAAGTAAAAATATTTTTAAAAAATATTATGGGGGGGCTATAGTTTATTTTAAAAAACAATATCTCCTTCAAGAACGATCATAAAATGTGTTTTCAATCGATATTTATTCAATAAGGGACCAGTTTTCCTAACTAGCGAAAGGGGACGAGTTTTCCCGAGACGAGTTTTCCGGAGACGAGTTTTCCCGAGACGAGTTTTCCCGAGACGAGTTTTCCCGGGACGAGTTTTCCCGGCACCGTTTTTTTTCCAAAAAGATAAAACCCTGAATTTTATAATATAGAAAACAGAATAATGTAAAACTTTTTCTACTATTTTTAATTTAATTTTAAATGTTAAATTTTCATCAAAAAGTTAACAATTGACAGTTTTGTCTTGCACAAAAAATGTACATAAATATTTAAAAAAAAAATGGTTTTTGAAATAATTAATTTATTTATTTGTTGTCTAACTAAGATTTCGGATGATTTTCTAAGAGAATATGCAAAAATAGTATAATATAAGTACCTGGATTTCAAATAATTCCACTTATTCATATAGGCAACCAGTTACTTCGCGTCGATCTAGAGCCCAGATCGACAATGTTTACGTTTGCATTTGATAAAAAGCAAACTATGGAAAACCAAACAGGCAAAAAAAAAACTTATTTTTCAGTGACGAAAATTTCAATGTATTATTAAGCTGAGGCTGGCCAGTACCAGATGGGTGACCATTTGTATGGGTTTGGTTTTTAATGTCTATGTGTGCGGGGGCCAGGCTCCCCAAATGGGGGAGGGCAATTTAAAGCAGAATAAAAAAAAATTATTTCAGCGCATTTGGTCCACCGTAGTCAAAAGGCGGCAAACGTTTTCAAACGGGATCGAAAAAATGATGCTATTTTTAACACCAAGGGCACAATATTTATCGAATTTTTTTTTTGTATCAATTCTTCAAAGCATGCCCTGTTTAATAATGGTCATGCATTATTCGGCTCGCTAAAAAAAATTGTTAATTTATTTATCAAAGAATTTAAAATGGCTTTTTTCGTATAAATATTAAAAAAAAAAATTTTTGTTTTGCTTAACTTAAATTAATTATTTTACTTAACATATTCACCGAATTTCACACTTCAAAACTCAAAAGCGGGATAATTAAACACAATCGAAGTTCTGATATTCAGACGTCAAAATAAGGTATGCAAACAATTTTTTTTTTAATCTATAATTCTGTCCATTACAACAACACAATATGTTGTGTTCAGTTTCAGATGATTATTTTAAGCATATTTGTACCCCTTCAAAACAAGGAGGGGTTTTGTAAGCAAAAAATATATATATATATATAAATATCGTTTATGAAAAATAAGTACACTGTTATAAAGTTCATTCTTCTCTTAATAATCGCTGAAAATTTCATATTGATCGGATAATTACCTGATTTTTGGTAGATTTTTAAAAAGACGGTCCGTCAAAAAGTACTTACCTGCCCCCCCCCCCCAGTTTTGGCGGTGCCTAACAAAATTCAATTATTGGAAAACATCGCAGACAGAACAAAGAGTAACGAGTAAAAAAACAAAACAAATAAAAAACAAACAATATATCAATATATATATATATATATATATATATATATATATATATATAAATATATATATATATATAAATATATATATATATATATATAAATATATAAATATATATATATATATATATATATATATATATATATATATATATATATATATATATATATATACCAGCATGGGTGCTCGGCGTTGCCCTGGTGTTCGGAGATGTATGCTGAGCAAAAAATAAAATAAAATAATAATAATAAAAAATAACGGTCAGTTTTTTTTAAATTTGACCTCTATTGTGACCCCTTAAAATTTGTTGTTTTGGGCTCAAATCAAGTAATTAGTTAGACCCATGTCCAAGAAACCTATATCTAAAATTTCAAGTGTTTATACCCAAAATTGGCGGAGGAGTTTGATAGAGTTCTCAAAGGTAAAATCATTTGACTTTGACCCCTTAAAAGCCAAGTTTCTGGCCGAAAACCGATCACAAAGATGCTCCCAAATCTCAGTATCCTGTATATCAAATTTCGAGTCTGTAGACTAAAAATTGACAGAATTATTGCGTAGGGAAATGTACACAGACACACAGACACGTTAACTTTTGTAGATATATAGATAGATATATACTTCAGATTAAATTATCTAACAATCAACTGGTATGGAAACCTGTGATTATAAGTCTTACAAAATATTATTGGCAGTAATATTCTATAAGTACTATCCAATCTAAATAAAAATTTTAGTCATTATATATATATATATATAATATATTTTAGTCATCGACATACAGACCTGTTTCGTTGTTTCACAACTCATCAGTGCCGCTAGACTAACACCTCTCCCAAGCCGAGGATCGAACCTAGAACCGTCGTGATGACAGTCGGCAGTCCTACCCCCTGACTACGGAATCGGTGGCCGAAATTAAACTGTCCGAATGCGTATTTAAATAAACATCCGTCCGCTACTCGTAGAGGGCTCAAACGTTTTGTTTGTAAACAAATTGCGAGCTTCGCATTATTTCAGCTAAATTAAGTAGCGAGTAAGATAATTTACGAGAGTGCTCTACCGAAGAGGGGAGCTTTATAAAATATATTTTAGTCATCGACATACAGACCTGTTTCGTTGTTTCACAACTCATCAGTGCCGCTAGACTAACACCTCTCCCAAGCCGAGGATCGAACCTAGAACCGTCGTGATGACAGTCGGCAGTCCTACCCCCTGACTACGGAATCGGTGGCCGAAATTAAACTGTCCGAATGCGTATTTAAATAAACATCCGTCCGCTACTCGTAGAGGGCTCAAACGTTTTGTTTGTAAACAAATTGCGAGCTTCGCATTATTTCATATACATATAATGACTAAAATTTGATTTATTTGCTCTATCTTGTATATCGAGCAATTTTTATTTAGATGGGATAATATATATATATATATATATAGATGTTGTTTTGTTTTGAATGAATTCAATTATTTACGAAAGTGCATTTTTACCTAAATGCGAGTTGGGAATAATTTTCCCTTTTAACCAATTTGGTACCCCCACATGGGGAGCGGTATATATATATATATATATATATATATATATATATATATATATATATGTGTGTTATTTTTAAAATGTAATTATCCACTGACATGTGTTCGTCGTCTACGACTCATCAGAGTAGCTGCATATATATATATATATATATATATATATATATATATATATATATATATATATATATATATATATAAGAGGTGGGTATAGTTTGCTTGAAGCATTGTAAAGTATGTAGTTAAATAGAATTGTAGAAGTAAACCATGACCAAATATTCAAAATAACATAATATTCGCTACGCAAATAAGATCTCTTCACTTTGGCTAACTCACATTAGCTTTTACGAGGGATGGTGCACCTTCTCCAAGTGATGTTACCTCAAGTAACTGCACGAAGCTGGATACTCCACCAGACTAGATGAATTCTTGTCCTGGAATCCAGTAGTACCAAGAGACCAAAACAAAAGATATACTGCAACGTATAAAAATGGTTAATTGGGGAGATGAAAATTATGTTCTCAATTTCTTTACTAACTCAGTGTTTGAGAGATAAAGCACTTTAATGGAACATTCGAATATCTATGTATCGCATATAAAGTTACAAGTGTTAGCCCCAGGTCGTGGGCCCCTTGATTTCTGAGAACTTCGACTGAAGTAAAATAAAACAAAACAAAAAATATAATATAATTATCCACTGACACGTGTTTCGTCGTCTACGACTTATCAGGACTGAATCCGGCGAGATTCGAAAAATCGTGAACCCATGGTAAGAAGTTTAAACCTCTACCACTAGACTATTTCGTACGACTGCTGAATGTATCACGTTTTATGAAGATGTTATTTGTTTGTTTGTTTGTTTTTTGTGATACTTTTTGAATTCATTCAGTTATTTATACGAAAGTGCATTTAATACTAAGAAATATTCAGTTGTAAAAATTACGTTCCATTGAAGATTGAAGGTTGGAGGTTGATTTAAAAATAAAAATGCACTTTCGTATAAGTAATTGAGAATGACACTTAAGATGAGAACAGTAGTCCGAAAAATTTACGTAATACAAATAACCAATACTGATCTTAAAGATTCAGAAACGTAAGGAAGCAATCGATAAATATGGACCAATATGGTTGGTGTTAATTGGTGCATTCATTTCAATTTCATATTTCGGGTTTGTATTACTGTACACATAGATTCGAAAAAGTTGTCAAAAAACAAATATATAACAAATAAATGTTATCAAAAGCAAGATAAGTTACTTTTCTACCAAACTGGATGTATTTTTCGTGTTTTTATTTAATGTAACATGTTTATTCAGCTCGAAAAACATACATTATTTACCGATGTATTGGAAAATTCAAAATGGCGACCGACTCTCTCTTTGACATGGTAAGTTCGGGAAAAGGTGTTATAAATAATAAACTAGAAACATATTATTAAAAAACTACCGAATATATGTCAACCTATGTCACGGTAATATATATTGAGCGAGTTTCTAACAGTATTTTGTCTAGCTTTATATTTATAGCATCTTTTCCCAAACTTACCGTGTTAAAGAGAGAGTCGGGCGCCATTTTTAACTTTCCAATACATCGGTAAACACTGTATGTTTTTCGAGCTGAATAAACATGTTACATTAAATAAAAACACTGAAAACATATCCAGTTAGGTAGAAAAGTATCTTATCTTGCCTTTGATAACATTTATTTTTATATATTTGTTTTTTGACAACTTTTTCGAATCTATGTGTACAGTAATACAAACCCCATATTTCGTATGTATTGTTATTTTTGATCGAATGTAAACATTTCGAACAGAAACAGTACAAAAAAGAAGAAGAAGATTCGATCGTCATGATATATTTTAACTACAAGTGAATAGGATTAAATTATGACTTTTTTTTGTTTGAGTGAATTAAGAAACGACAGAAAAATGGATAAATGAAATAAATATGGTTGCAGTTTGATAATTTACGACTCGCTTGTGTCAAATGTAAACTGATTAAGTGTTTTCGTACGTGATTTCTGGATATTTTGTATATCATGTAGAAGTATTCGTTTTTCAGATTGGGCGGAAACGATTGTCTGGTAAAGACAGTGTTTTGATGAAATATGGAATATTTTCAGAATACTTATTATGAAATATGACACTGTGAACTCTAGTTGTGTTATTGCGCTACTAAATAAACTTTTGTGTGAATTCAACAGAAATTTATATATATATATATATATATATATATATATATATATATATATATATATATATATATATATTAGTGTTGGGACGATTATCGAAATGGGAATCAGGAATCGGAAAATCGGAGCTTTTTGGGGTATCGGAATCGGAAAAATTTGAGCCTATTTTCCGATGGCAAAACCGATTCCTTGAATTATCTTTATATTTTATTTTGTTTTTATAAAACGTCTTCTATTGCTTGTAGTAATAATAAAATCAATCTAAAATCTATACATTACACCCTCACAAGTGTTTTTTTTTATGAATGAGAAAATATAGGACCGTTAAAAATGTGTTTTTACGGTATTCGGGACAAAATAATACTTTTATATTTAAATATTTAGAGATTTAAAAAGAACCGGAATCGGTAATTGTATCGGAATCGGGAATTTAGTACGGAATCGGTAATTGTATCGGAATCGGGAATTTAGTACGGAATCGGTAATTGTATCGGAATCGGGAAAAATATTGGAAACGTCTCATCACTAATATATGCATATATATATATATGCATATATATATGCATATATATGCATATATATATATATATATATATATATATATATATATATATATATGTATATATATACTAGCGTTGGGAGGGGCGCCAGCTTTGCACGGTCCTAAAATACGCTTAAATATGATATTTTAATTTGTCCAGATTTCGTATATATTATTATTGAGTTGTGATTTCAAAAGTAAAAAAAAGTATTGGTGTGCCATCAGTTAGAATCGAAATCGAAAGCAAAATTGTAGCATTCAAAGCTGGTGATGTTACCACAGTATCAACGTGACACGCATTCAAAAATTAAAAATAAATTAACATGAATTTACAAAAGGTATAACGATTTTTTTCAATTTTAACTCATTTTTTGACCCCCTTAAAAACTATTTTAATCAGCCTAAAGACCCATGAAAGAACGGTCCGTAAAAAATGCAATCATTTAAGACATCTAGCGCCGCTCTGCAGCAACTTTTATTTTCGGTGCAGATAGAGTTTGGAAATATCGAGATAGACAGTCTTTTATATATATATATATATATATATATATATATATATATATATATATATATATATATATATATATATATATAACTACTTCATTTACTCACATAAAATTAATAAACGAAAGTATAGATTTATGCGTAAACTTTAAGTATCTACTTCAAAAGTGCTCAATACGTAGGTAGAGCTAGTTAGTAATTTATAAAATATATATGGCGATTAAGCTACACTGAATATTCGGCGTTTCATCCACTATAGGATTCGGCAGGCTTATGCCTGACGAATCCTATAGTGTAGCTAAATCGCCATATATATTTTATAAATTACTATATATATATATATATATATATATATATATATATATATATATATATATATATATATATATATATATATATATATGTTATTATTATTATTATTTAAAAAACAGTAATTTTTATTTGGACGTATTTCAGTTATTTATTATTTTTAAAAACAGTACTCTACGGACACGCGTGTATCGGAGCCCTACTCCTCTTCAGCGTAGCTTGATTGTTGTAAGGATTCGAAACTTGGACCTAATTTCAGTTTAGCGCCCTAATCCATTGTGCTATGATGCCGTAGACGATTTACTGCTTTGTTTTTATCGTTCATCTGTTTACTTCTTTAAGCAGTAAATCGTCTATGGCATCATAGCGCAATGGATTAGGGCGCTGGACTGAAATACATAAAGTCCAAGGTTCGAATCCTTACAATAGTCAAGCTCCGCTGAAGAGGAGTAGGGCTCCGAAACACGTGTGTCTGTAGATTACTGTTTTTAAGAATAATAGATAAATATATAAATTATACATACATACATACATACATACATACATATATATATATATATATATATATATGTATATATATATATGTGTGTGTGTGTGTGTGTGTGTGATATAAATTAGTATAAATTATATATAATCATAAATGTCTATATTCCAAAGTTTATGATGTTGACCATCTTAGAATTTATTCCTTTAATTCAGTTGACATTTACAATTCTTGACAGTATCTGTTTCGTAGCACAAAATCAACCACTTAATTATTATATCAATCAGTGAACCTATTTAGCCCTTAACTCATCAGAACAAGCAACAATAATCAATCCAAGTGAACGTGTCTGTGTGTGTGCCTGTGTGTGTGCCTGTGTACATTTCTCTACGCAATAACTCTGTCAATTTTCAGTCTACAGACTCGAAATTTTATATACAGGGTACTGAGATTTGGGAAAATCTTTGTAATCCACTTTCGGTAAGAAATTTGTCTGTTAAGGGGTCGAAGTTCAACGATTTTACATTTGAAAACTCTACCAAACTCCTCCACCAATATTGTGTCTAAATAGGTTTCTTGGACATGGATCTTACTTAATAACTTAATTTGAGCCCAAAACAATAAATGTTAAGGGGTCAAAATTGACCACTTTTTTTGCTCAACATACACCTCCAAACACCCGAGCAACGCCAGGTTGAAATGCTAGTATATATATATATATATATATCTTATTACCAAATCTTCCCGCCTCTTCCCTTCCTGATTCCATCTCTCTTTCTCTCGCACCATCTCTTTCTTCCTATTTACTATTTTCATTTTAGCTTCTACATCATTAATTGCAGCTTTTCTCCTATCTTACAACTAGCTTTCCCCACCTTTTTTCCTCCGTCTCTTCACACCGCACTTATTCCTGGCTCGGCGCTAAACACCTTTCCTCGCGTTCTAACACGCCAAAGAACGCCAAAAAAAAACAACAAAAAGAAAAAACGTTCATAAGATATTTATAGTCTTCTCTCCTCCCTATCATGCTGGGGAATTATCCCATGAGACCGTTGGGAATATCTACCGAACGACGGCTCCGCACCGAAGTGGGATAAAGGATACGTGTCCTTGATCGACTGACTGCTCAGTGTGTGTGAGAGCAATATGTTTTCAGCAAAGTATTAGTACGGCCATCGGTATGATCGCGACCCTCAGATCCCGGTCGCCGCCCGACACATTGTCTATACAATTGCTTCAGTTCCATTTAAAGGATGTTTCATTTTGTGTGGAGTTATCAGTTTACGATGCAACGAGAACATAGTCTTTACGTGTTTGGGTTAGGGTTAGGGTTAACATAGTCTTTACGTGTTTGGGTTAGGGTTAGGGTTAACATAGTCTTTACGTGTTTGGGTTAGGGTTAGGGTTAACATAGTCTTTACGTGTTTGGGTTAGGGTTAGGGTTAACATAGTCTTTACGTGTTTGGGTTAGGGTTAGGGTTAACATAGTCTTTACGTGTTTGGGTTAGGGTTAGGGTTAACATAGTCTTTACGTGTTTGGGTTAGGGTTAGGGTTAACATAGTCTTTACGTGTTTGGGTGGGGATGTGTAAAGTAACCCCTTAATTGCGGTACTCACAGGTCCACTCCGGAGCTGGAATAGTGATAAACGTCATAATTTTATCTATGGATTTGATAGAACTCATCCCCAGTACGAATTTAGGAAAACTCGTCCCGGGAAAATTCGTCTTGGGAAAACTCGTCTCCGGAAAACTCGTCTCCGGAAAACTCGTCTCCGGAAAACTCGACCCCAGAAAACTCGTCCCCTTTCGCTAGGTAGGAAAGCTGGTCCCTTATTGAATAAAAAATATTATGGGGGGGGGGCTATAGTCTATTTTAAAAAACAATATCTTCTTCAAGAACGTTCATAAAATTTGTTTTCAATCGATAGTTATTCAATAAGGGGCCAGCTTTCCTACTTAGCGAAAGGGGACGAGTTTTCCGGGTTCGAGTTTTCCAGAGGCGAGGCTGTCTGAAGATATTCATATTCAACAACCCTCATCGTGTAACGGAACGCGTGTGAAAATTCAAACAGCAGCAGCAGCCGTTAAAGCACGTATGCAAATTAACAAATGTGCGCGATTCTGCATCACAGGAAAAGGAGAGAAAAGTGCGCACTGGTTAAGATGAACATGTGAAAGTCGAGAGTGAGAAAGCGCCAGCTGCAGAAACTTTTAAGAAAACGACATGTTGTTACATAAGAAATGCTGTCCTCTTCTCATGTAAGTAAGAAGACAGACTAAATAAGTGAAAATGATATTAGGAAACGGCTAGAATCGAACCCTGTAGGGAAGCGTTAAAAGATAATGGATAATTGAAATCCTAGGAATGCAGTCGATTGTTAATTCTTTTAGAAATGACTAAATATTTATATCATAGATAGAGAGATTGTCCATTCTTTTAGAAATAACTGGATTTTAAATATGTCAGTTAAAAGAATGGACAATAACAATTTTTGTTGCAAATGTTATTTAACAAATAGGTTAAATAATACAATTCAATTTACAGATTTCCTTTGTTTATCAGAGGTTTGTAATTACATGTGCAAAGGCACGGGCGAATTGAAACGTGATAAAGTCACATTGGGACCACACTTTCCACGTCATAAACAAAAGAGATTCTCAATATATTGAGACGATGGTTCGAAGTTAGATCAGGCAGAGATAGATAGATAGATAGAGAGAGAGAGAGAGAGAGAGAGAGAGAGACAGAGAGACAGAGAGACAGAGAGAGTCACACTCACAGCCGGGAGAGGGTCAGACTGGGAGATAATGCCCTTAGAGGCGAAGGATAGAAGAGAGACCATGTAGTCTAAAAAGCTTGAATCCCTGGCATCATCAATCGGCCGGCTGATGAATAAGAAATAGCCATCTATATTTTGTAACTGTTTGTCTTCGTGTCGTCATTCCATCACCTGAAAGAGTAAATGTGTTTTGACTATCATCTATAAATGTACATTGTGTAACACCCTTAAAGTACGATGTATCCCCTCCACCATCATCAATAATGTCTCTCCTCTCCTCTATGCAACAAGAGCTGTTGCATAAATGTCCCAGCTCCGTAATAATAATAATATGATGTCCCCAAGAATCGTCACAGTCGTCGTAGTGTGTGTGTAATCTATATAATATAATTACCACTTTCTTTTACGTCCTTGTTATACATGTCTCCAATATGTATCCAATTTAACCATGTGTGTGTACAGAGACTTTTGCAAAATAATGAAATGCGTTGTTTTGGAAGAAACACGAATAAATGCATTTCATTCGCACGTTACAATTGGAGCTTCAAAAGATTTATATTTTCAAATCTGGATAACTGAAACAACATAAAAACGATCAATGTTTTTCGCTTCCTTCTAACGGATTATTTTCTCGTCATTATTCGTTTATTCGTTTATTCGTTTATTCGTGCAGAACCAAAAATGTCTTGATATGCATCACTCTACATTAGCGTTTCCAGCGTTTAAATTTTTTAACACGCCATAAAGAACCACGTTTCACATTCTTCATCTGGCCTCTAGCGGCTATTCCCCCCCCCCTTTATTCCTTCATTGCTGTTAAGTTTTAAATTATTCATTTTAACTTTCGACTACCTAAAACAACACACGCGCGCGCACACACACACACACACTATATATATATATATATATATATATATATATATATATATATATATATATATATATATATTTAAAAAGAAGTGAACCATAGCGGAAATTCAATCGACTGAAATAAGATGGAAAACGGGGTGAGGAAAAGGAAAAAAAAATGGGGGAAGTTACATGCAACAAATGTACAATTCAGTAAAATAAATTAGTCGATTAAAAACAAGATCGTTAAAATACACCCGCTCTTATAACCATTATAACTGGAAACCCTTTGCACGCTGACAACGTTTGATGTACACTCGACGAGTTGCCAAATATGGCAGAATAACCCACCATAAGATGGAAAACGTTTTGAAGAGTTACACCGCTTATCTTCACCAACAGGGGTGGGGCCCCAGTGGTATCACTTATGACTGGGAACCTTATGCGCGCTCACACCGTTTGACGTTGAGCTACCGAACTTGCCATGATAACCCACCATGTGAAGGAGGGGTACGGGTTACATCGCTCACTCCCACCAACGGAGGTGGGGCTCCATGGGGGTCATTTATAATGGGGAACCCTAACTAGTGTGCACACATTTGTCTGAATAAAGATTTCTACTACTACCCCATAGTGTTTGTTTGAGCAATTGCCTCTCACCACCACCACTAAAAATAATCTGAGTAATGCCGGCTCTGTCTTTGCGAGTGAACGGTGTAACCCGTGAAAACTTCCCTTTTGAAATGATGAGTTATCTTGTAGTGTTGTACCGATTAATCGGAATCGGAATCGGGAATCGGTAGTTTTTGGGGTATCGGAATCGGTATCGGAATCAGAAAAATTTATGCCTCATTTCCGATTCCAAAACCGATTCTTTTAATATTTTATTATGTTAATTTTTCATTGCTGATACCGTTGATAAATATTTATTGCTTTTAAACTATTAGTAAAACTAACTTCTATAGATCATGATACATTAAAAGAAGATCTAAATTTATTTTATCTGTGTAAAATAAACAAAATAAAACTTGAAACTTTGCGAAAATTCGCTAGATAACCTTTAGAAGAATGCAAATTATTTGCAAGGTATTGAAAAAATTGTTTAAATTTAAAGAAATATTTTGTCAAGAAAAATAATTTCAAACATTATTGCTAATTAAATCAAAAGTAGAATATAATAGTGTTGGATTTTGTCCGGTTAGGTTTTTGTCCGCTCCCTTACTCGGCATTGGCAAATATGACAAGGAATGGCAAAAAGTGTGAAAAGGATTGGCCTTGAATTGAATTTGAAATGAACTCGTGAAATGTCATGCTTCCGTGTGATTTTCTTTGATTCTGCCGGTATCATTTATGTTTATACTTAGGGATTCCTACGGCGGCGCCAATGCCGTCTAGAGCCCACCAATCTCACTCCCCTATATAAGACAATAAAAACATAGACCACTAACTGAAAGTATTTGGGGGGGGGGGGGTAATTAACATCTTCGATACCGTTTGGCTTCGACAATTTGGCAACATAAAATGTAAGCGTATTTTTAAATAACTATTTTAAAGATATTCAAAATGTGTTTCATGATTTGAAAATTAATTACCAGCATATTTTTACTTTATTTTTGTTTAATATTTATTTTAATGTGATGCAAAAGTTCGAATTGTTTTTTTTTTGTTTTTTTTTGTTTATTTTTTGTAAAAGTCAAATATATTCTTTTGTTAGGTAGAAGCGTAACTTATCTTTCCTTTGGTAACATTTATTGGGTGGGTTTCTACTAGTATATTGTTTAATTTTTATTTTTTGAGTCATTATCGAGAGTTAAAAGCGTATATCGGCCTTTTATCTTGTCCTCACATAACATCGGGTGAACATAGTGACATTTCTTGGGTGCGTTTCTATCAGTACTTTGATTTCTGATTTCTGAGCTATTATCGAGGCTCGAATATGGCTTAAATAATATCACCATTTTTATTTTGTTTTAACTCAATAGGCTTTACACTACCATTATTTTAAGTTAAAAAACACTTTAAAATAAGTTAAAGTGCAAAAAAAAAAAAGAAAAGAAAAAATTATCCAGGTAGTTGAAAATGTATCTTCGCTTGTTTTTGGTAACATTTATTCGTTGTGTATTCATTTATTTCGCCTGCTTTTTTTCCTGTCTTATTCTGAAAAATTATCCACCAGACGAGAAGCAAAAAATAATAAATTTAATAATTTATAGTGTCTGTTTTACAGGTAAATTTAACAGAAAATGAGCTTCCATATCCAAGTAATTCTAACGTTTAAGGACAGTTAACCAAAGATTGCTATAATATGTAAGTTCTGTGCGTTTGTGTATGTGGGAGGTTACTTTTTAAGTGATAATTTGCGGGTTTTATGAACTTACCAGTTTAACTTCGGGTAAGTTGTAAAAGAATTTAATGATCAATCATAATAATTTATAATGGCCTGAAAATGAAGACGATTTTACTTTAAATATATATACTAAACTGATCCCACTCTCTAAATTTTAAATCAGTTGTTTTTTTTTTGTTTTTTTTTTAATATGTTCACATAATCGCCTAAAAATGTAGAATCTCATTTTGTCTGGGGTGTGTGAGTTAGTTTACATGTGATTCTATTTACTTGTCGTCCCCTACCCGGTCGGTTTTTAATATAGGGAATCCAACTATTTATTTTTTGTATTATCACGGACTTAGGGATAGTAGTAAGAAAGGGCTGTGTCGTTTATAAAATGGAGAATCGAACTTTTCTTTTCGCAACAAAAAGTTATAATTGCGATGGGCGAAAAATGAAAACGGAATAAAAAAAAAACACCGATAATTTCACGAGAATATATTATTTACATCTTCGTACCGTTTTACACGTAACTATTTAAAAATGAAATATAAACATTGCCTATAAACACTCATGATTATAAAAAGATAAATAAATATAAAACGATTAGGAATTTAAAATAGAGCGTCAATTTCACAAATAAATTTAACGTAAAATGAGCTGCTTTTCCAAAACATTGTAGTGTGTTACCAATTTTAAATTATGTGCGCTTATTGGAGGAGGGGGGTGTTTACTTTTTAAGCGATTTCACATGGTTTTACAACGTCGCAAATCGAACTTAATTTAGTGGGAAACAATTTAGTTAAGATCCATAAAGAATTAGGGTGGCCAGAAACGATGATCATTTTACGTTACATTTATATTTGAAACGCTCACACTCTAAATTCTCACATGATCGCAGTACTTGTGCAGTTTACGTCCCCCATTAAAAAACGAAAATTAAAAAAACAAACAAAGTTATATTCTACATATCCGTTATGGAATGAAGTTCTCATAAAAAATTTCACTTAATTTCATTAAGTAGTTTTGTTTTTATTGCTAAAAGCATTCATTCGAGGCATTCGAAACAGTCAATCTAAACTACGCCATTAGCATTGATTTTGGTCGAAATATAATGGATTACTTCCCTTTGATATCAATTAAGCGATTTATTAGAGAAATTTCATGTTCCCGAGATTGAAAACAAGCTGTAAAAACAAAACTACTTGATGAAATTAAGTGAATTTTTTTAGAACTTCATTCCATAACGGGTACGTAAAATATAATTGTTTTTTGAAATTTTCGTTTTTTAATGAGGGACGTAAACTGCACAAGTACCATGATCGCTTTTCTTCCCGCCAATTTAAAAAAAAAAACGTTCTAATACGTAATCTATAAAAGTAATATTTCATTTTGGAATAGGGATTTAGCTGCGTGTTGATCTACAAAGTTGTTGCTGTCGTCGTCGTCATCATCATCATCGTCACCATTTGCACTTCGTTTTGTTTTTTTGTTTTATTTTTTATAGCAAAGTAAATCAATTTAATAACCTACCAAATTTTTATAATTAAAATAAAATTTTAGTTCATTCATAGAGAGAAGGCACAGAAAGCTCACGAAATCTCACATTAAAAATGTTTTTCTAAATAGTAACATTATTATTTAGAAATTCGTTCGTAACAATGAGAAGTGACGTTGTTAAATATGTTGCCTTACATCGTTTTCTTATTTTGCCTACCAATCTTCGACTATTTTCAACTGCTTAACAATTTATGTAAGTAGCATGTTATACAGTAAATACGAACTGATACAATATAGCTTTGTTTTAATACAAAATAAATGTTTTGTTGTCTTATAATTTTTAATCAATTACAGAGCAAACGTTTGAGAAGAAATATACACGGACATTACCCAGGGTTTTATGTAATAATTAAAAATTTACGAAAGAAACAAAACAAAAACAAAACAAATTTCTAATTAAATATGTATAAATTTTAAAAGAATCGGAATCGGAATTGGGAATCGGATCGGAATCGGGAATCGGATCGGAATCGGAAATTTTGAAGGAATCGGTAATTGTATCGGAAACGGGAAAATTTTTGGAATCGTCCCATCACTATTATCTTGACAAATTCGGTAGCTCTACGTGAAACCGTGTGAGCATGTACTGTATATGGTTCCCCTGATAAGTACCCTCTCCTTCCTGTGGTCCCACTTTATCATACCCATTTCAGATCCTTGATATTTCTGCTAACATTATATGGGGTCATTTTAGTATAATAGTGAACCATATAGGAGCCTATTTATTTGAGTATAGAGAGAACGACAGACAGACATACATACAAACAGACGTTGAGCTTTATATATATATATATATATATATATATATATATATATATATATATATATATATATATATATATTGCAATTAAGCTACATAGAATATTCCGCGTTTCATCCACGCTAGGATTCGTCAGGCTTATGCCTAACTAGTGCGCATACTTTTGTGTCAATAAAGATTCCTACAACTACCACTCATGTTCGCTTGAGCAATTTCCCCTCACCCCCACTAAAGATGATCTGAGCAATGCCGGGTCTGTCTGTCTGTCTGTTTGTGTGTTTGTACATCTAAAGGACGATGTAATAACGCTTAATGTCTGTCTGTTTGTTTGCCTTTTCATGTATAAGGCGGAGAAAATATGAAATTAAAAAAGTATGCAGAAAATAAATATCAGTTGCAAAGTTATTTATATTGTTATATAAGTCAGCCCATTTTTGTAGACTTGTTGAACACGGGTACTTCTGCTAGTATATAATCGACTCTCCCGTCGACTTCGACGTATGAGCTTCCGCCACAAACAACTAAATTGCTCGGAAATCCACGCAGATGATTTGTTTAGAGTGGTGAAAGCTTTGTGTAGAACCAACCACGCATTTTGGTATTACTGCTAACCTTTGTCGGTGCAGATGACTACCACAAGACAGAGTATACAGTAGACCGCAGGTTTTTACATCAGAATTTTTTTCTCCTAGATGCATGTCTTAACGAAGACTGGGGGTTCATCTCCCCCAGAGAATTAATACGCCTCCATATACCAGCCTGGAAATTTCTACGAGTCGGCACGGTACATACAGCGCCTAACCTTCCCAAATGGTCACCCATCTGGTACTGGACAGGCTCAACGTTGCTTTACTTCGGTGATCTGGCGAGAACTGGTTTGTCAACGTGATTGTGCTAGCATATATATATATATATATATATATATATATATATATATATATGTGTGTGTGTGTGTGTGTGTGTATACACGCGTGTGTATATTCACACAATTGAATAAATATATATAGAGAGACATGCGACGCTCGCTCTTTGTTTATAAACAAAGCGGTTAGAGCACTGTACAAGTGGTGGACGGATATTTGTTTAAACAGACATTTAGCGAGATTATTTACGGGCGCCGCTCCCGTGGTTCGATCGGTAGACCTACTGACTGTCAACGCGATGGTTCTAGGTTCAATTCTCGGCTTGCGGCACTGATTAGTTGTGATACAACGAAACAGGACTGTATGTCGATAACTACAAATATATATATATTAACACAGTGGAATATGTATATGCATTTCTCTCTCTCTCTCTCTCTCTCTCTCTCTCTCTCTCTCTCTCTATATATATATATATATATATATATATATATATATATATATATATATATATATATAGAGAGAGAGAGAGAGAGAGAGACAAATGCATATATATACTGGAAGTTACTGGATCGTTGATACGATTCGGTAGCGGAAACATGTGTAACTAAACAGATAAAACGATAATAAATTTAAAAAATATATATATTTGCTCTGCAATAGTATTGAGCACCTTCTTCAAGTTTTACTAGTTTCTAGGTCTGCTATATATATATATATATATATATATATATATATATATATACATATATATTGATTTTCAAACTGTAACTTGTTTTCGTCTTTCTTTCTCAACACCGACTACATTCGATTCCCAGCATTGTGATAGCCTTCTAAACCTTGTATGTATGTATGTATGTATGTATGTATGTATGTATGTATGTATGTATGTATAAGTGGTGATGCCAATGTAAAAAAAAATGTATGTTTCGCAAAACTTTCCGACACAGGCAACAGATTTTCACGAGATTGGTATCATTTTGTAGCTCAACTATTCGGACGACAGATATCCTAATATTAACCCAAAACCTTAATTCCTTCACCCTAAAACCGGGCACTTTTCTACAGGAAGGGTTCGCTTTTTTTTTGCCGATATTTTCGAAAGTTATCGCCTCTTTTCGATTCTCTAACCCTTATTTAGACCCTACGTCACTTCCAGTTTGGCGATGGACGCAACAGCAAAAGTGTCACGTTTTTTTTTTCTTTTCACTTTCTTTTTCTCCTTTGCGGTATGGGTTCGAGCCTGCCTGCCTTCTACCACTTATTCCTGCTTCCGCAATTTTCTTTTTTTTTTTTTTTTTTTTTTTTTGCTCAACCAACACCCTTACACATACCTTCACTTTCTTCTGCCGCCTTCGCGTCACGGGTTCAAGCTTGCCTGCCTACTACAACTTTTTCTTTTTTTGCTCAAAACACACCTCCAAACATCTGGGCAACGCCGGGAAACGCCGGGCAACGCCGGGCACCCAAGCTCGTATATATATATATATATATATATATATATATATATATATATATATATAGTCTTTGAAGTTTTTAACATTTGAAACCACACAAAAAATTATTTTTTATCATTCATTAAAAAAAACATCTAGTCAGTAAGTCATTTAATCACCTGCAATCACTGCATCAACTCTCAAATTTACTATAATACCAATTTTTATATTTTTTAAGGGATCATCAGTTGTTTACCATGAAACACTGTTTCGGGGATTTAAAAACAAAACAGTGTATTACATCATGGCTCCCCAGCAGTGTTGATCAAACACCACCACCCTTAATCTTAGGAAGAAGACAAGTTACAAAAACTTTTTTTTCCCAATTTCCTATTCTTAATTGTAATTACTAACCTTTTCATAGTATAAAAATGAATTTCTTACCTGTGCGATTCATCAATTTCCACATTTAAAATGGATACATTTTTTAATTTTTTAATTTATCAGTCTTGTATTTATAAGATTTGGATTAATCCATTTAACTACTTATCACCCCCATATATATATATATAACTACTTCATTTATTCACATAAATTCATTTATTCACATAAATTTAATATACGAAAGTATAGATTTATGCGTAAACTTTAAGTATTTACTTCAAAAGTGCTCAATACGTAGGTAGAGCTAGTTAGTAATTTATAAGATATACATGGCGATTAAGCTACACTGAATATTTTGCGTTTCATCCAACTATAGGATTCGTCAGGCTTATGCGCGAATTCTGTCGTTGCTTCTTGTTTTTATATATGTTGAGGATTTCTAGTTGGCCAATCAGCTTTCTAGTATCCACCGCGCCCCTTCCTATCAGCCAATGGGCATGCAGTTTATCAAACAAAGGATCTGTTTTAGAACTAGGTTAGTGGTTTTAGGTAGACGTTCTCCTTTTTTTATACATATAAATATACCTATGTGTACACACATACATGCACATATATACACACATATATATATATATATATGCATATATGTGTGTGATCGTATATGTATATTCATGTTTATTTAATATTGTAATTGTTAGTTTTAAAGCTATTTTGTATCGCTATCCTAGAGTAAGTTTTATTTTGTGAACACAGTTGTTTGCTATTTCCCGCCTACAGTTTAATAGATTTTGAGGTTCTTTAAAGTACAGGATAGAAAATTTTTCATGGAGGCATAATTTACATGGGTCGTCTAAATGTCTGCATGTGGTAGCTTGTCTCATTATTTTCCATTCGACTACCGGCGAATGTCCGCTTTCTTTGAGTTCCCAGTATTTATTCGCTAGTGTTGTTTTTATCCGGTGTTTTTTATTTTTGAATGTGCTTTTGTGGTCATAGTATCGGGTTTTTGAAATCTATATGAAATATATATATATATATATATATATATATATATATATATATATATATATATATATGATATTACTTCAATAATAAATATTACCTATATACGTATACGTTTCATCCCTCTGGAATCGTCAATGTAGAAATAACTATTCATGCCAGTCGCACGATTCAAAACTTGGAACCAAAGTTATATTTAACTTCAAATCCGAGAGCTCTTACTAATGATTCTGATGTAAATAGTAACGGATAAGACGAGAGATGTTTAATAGTGATGAAAATGCACTATAGCTTTTGACGACATTTTTTTTTTTACTCATTAAAGCGCTCAGCTGAGAAAGGGCTAAAATAATTAATAATAAATATTTAAATATAACTGCATACGTAGATACGTTTTTTATACTCAAGAATTATACCAAGAGAGACGTCTTCTCTAGTATTCGTTAAGGCGGGTATGAAGGACAAGGGAAACTCTAAAATAACACTTGTGATTAAAGTGTAGCAACTGTATCAAATGTTTGTACGTTATGAGGTCCATAGTTTTGGGGTGGAGAGGGCTCCTGTAAGCCGTGGTGAAGGCAACCTTTCTAGGAGAAGCAAATCTCTGATTTAAAAAACCATAAAGCGGAAGACCAGTTCCCGCATTAAGCTAGTCTGCAGTTTAATTTGTTGCTGGCTATCTTGCTCTTGCTTGTTGCTGGATCTCAACATTTTGAACCGAGAGAGAGACTTAGCTGTCGTACAAAGCTAAGACTCTGTAACATCATCTTTGTATAGATACTCCCTCAGGCATTTGGGCTCATAGATTTTAAATGTCTGAGGGAGTGGCATTCGTCTGACAAGACGTTGCAATCATCATCAGTTACTCAAATCCAGAGAGTGGTTGCCGTATCGCAAAACATTGGTCACTATAATGTTGTTGTTATGCTGGTAATTTTTGTGTACCTGATTGTTGCCATATTTTTGGATCTAATGAAATGGGTTGGATTAAAGAAAATCGGAAGGTCTTAATTATAGACTGGCAATAGGAACTGACCAATCAAATGAGGCCACGTTTTATAAGCAACCAATCAGAAACTGGAATTGCACCATAAAATATTGGATCTTTTACAATTCCCGCGTAAAATGTGTCGTATCCACACGATAAAGAACTATGTCCTTCGTCCGTCTAAGTTTCAAGTTCAAGACTTTTACACGTAAGCTACCCACGGGAAAATCTTTTTCAACTTCACGACTTGTATGGATAAAGTTATCCACCGAAAATACTTTTTTTTTATCTCGAGGACTTGTTACAGATAAGTTACCCACCGAAATCTATTCTTGATCTTTAGGACTTGTACAGATTAGCTACCCACCGGAAACTCTTTTTCATCTCCAGGACTTATACAGATCAGCTACTTACAGGAAACTCTTTTTCATTTCCAGGACTTGCACAGATCAGCTACACACTGAAAACTCTTTTTTATTTCCAGGACTTGTACAGATCAGCTACCCTCTGAAAACTCTTTTTTATTTCCAGGACTTGCACAGATCAGCTACACACTGAAAACTCTTTTTTATTTCTAGGACTTATACAGATCCGCTACCCACTGAAAACTCTTTTTTATTTCAAGGACTTATACAGATCAGTTACCCACTGAAAACTCTTTTTTATTTCCAGGACTTGTACAGATCCGCTACCCACTGAAAAGTCTTTTTTATTTCTAGGACTTATACGGATAAGTTACCCACTGAAAACTCTTTTTTATTTCTAGGACTTATACAGATCCGCTACCCACTGAAAACTCTTTTTTATTTCCAGGACTTGTACAGATCCGCTACCCACTGAAAACTCTTTTTTATTTCTAGGACTTATACAGATCCGCTACCCACTGAAAACTCTTTTTCATTTCCAGGACTTGCACAGATCAGCTACACACTGAAAACCCTTTTTTATTTCCAGGACTTGCACAGATCAGCTACCCACTGAAAACTCTTTTTTATTTCTTGGACTAATACAGATTAGCTACCCACTGAAAACTCTTTTTCATTTCCAGGACTTATACAGCTCAGCTACCCTCTAAAAACGCTTTTTTATTTCCAGGACTTGTACAGATCCGCTACCCACTGAAAACTCTTTTTTATTTCTAGGACTTATACAGATCCGCTACCCACTGAAAACTCTTTTTTATTTCAAGGACTTATACAGATCAGCTACCCACTGAAAACTCTTTTTTATTTCCAGGACTTGTACAGATCCGCTACCCACTAAAAACTCTTTTTTATTTCCAGGACTTGCACAGATCAGCTACCCACTAAAAAGTCTTTTTTATTTCCAGGACTTGTACAGATCCGCTACACACTGAAAACTCTTTTTTATTTCAAGGACTTATACAGATCCGCTACCCACTGAAAACTCTTTTTTATTTCAAGGACTTATACAGATCCGCTACCCACTGAAAACTCTTTTTCATTTCCAGGACTTGCACAGATCAGCTACACACTGAAAACCCTTTTTTATTTCCAGGACTTGCACAGATCAGCTACCCACTGAAAACTCTTTTTTATTTCTTGGACTAATACAGATTAGCTACCCACTGAAAACTCTTTTTTATTTCCAGGACTTATACAGCTCAGCTACCCTCTAAAAACGCTTTTTTATTTCCAGGACTTGTACAGATCCGCTACCCACTGAAAACTCTTTTTTATTTCTAGGACTTATACAGATCCGCTACCCACTGAAAACTCTTTTTTATTTCAAGGACTTATACAGATCCGCTACCCACTGAAAACTCTTTTTTATTTCCAGGACTTGTACAGATCCGCTACCCACTAAAAACTCTTTTTCATTTCCAGGACTTGCACAGATCAGCTACACACTGAAAACCCTTTTTTATTTCCAGGACTTGCACAGATCCGCTACCCACTAAAAACTCTTTTTTATTTCTAGGACTTATACAGATCCGCTACTCACTGAAAACTCTTTTTTATTTCAAGGACTTATACAGATCAGCTACCCACTGAAAACTCTTTTTTATTTCCAGGACTTGTACAGATCCGCTACCCACTAAAAACTCTTTTTTATTTCTAGGACTTATACAGATCAGCTACCCACTGAAAAGTCTTTTTTATTTCTAGGACTTATACAGATAAGTTACCCACTGAAAACTCTTTTTTATTTCTAGGACTTATACAGATCCGCTACCCACTGAAAACTCTTTTTTATTTCAAGGACTTATACGGATTAGTTACCCACTGAAAACGCTTTTTTATTTCCAGGACTTGTACAGATCCGCTACCCACTGAAAAGTCTTTTTTATTTCTAGGACTTATACAGATCAGTTACCCACTGAAAACTCTTTTTTATTTCTAGGACTTGTACAGATCCGCTACCCACTGAAAAGTCTTTTTTATTTCTAGGACTTATACGGATAAGTTACCCACTGAAAACTCTTTTTTATTTCTAGGACTTGTACAGATCCGCTACCCACTGAAAACTCTTTTTTATTTCCAGGACTTGTACAGATCCGCTACCCACTGAAAACTCTTTTTTATTTCTAGGACTTATACAGATCCGCTACCCACTGAAAACTCTTTTTCATATCCAGGACTTGCACAGATCAGCTACACACTGAAAACCCTTTTTTATTTCCAGGACTTGCACAGATCAGCTATCCACTGAAAACTCTTTTTTATTTCTTGGACTAATACAGATTAGCTACCCACTGAAAACTCTTTTTCATTTCCAGGACTTATACAGCTCAGCTACCCTCTAAAAACTCTTTTTTATTTCCAGGACTTGTACAGATCCGCTACCCACTGAAAACTCTTTTTTATTTCTAGGACTTATACAGATCCGCTACCCACTGAAAACTCTTTTTTATTTCAAGGACTTATACAGATCAGTTACCCACTGAAAACTCTTTTTTATTTCCAGGACTTGTACAGATCCGCTACCCACTAAAAACTCTTTTTTATTTCTAGGACTTATACAGATCAGCTACCCACTGAAAAGTCTTTTTTATTTCTAGGACTTATACAGATCAGTTACCCACTGAAAACTCTTTTTTATTTCTAGGACTTATACAGATCCGCTACCCACTGAAAACTCTTTTTTATTTCAAGGACTTATACAGATCAGTTACCCACTGAAAACTCTTTTTTATTTCAAGGACTTGTACAGATCCGCTACCCACTGAAAAGTCTTTTTTATTTCTAGGACTTATACAGATAAGTTACCCACTGAAAACTCTTTTTTATTTCTAGGACTTATACAGATCCGCTACCCACTGAAAACTCTTTTTTATTTCAAGGACTTATACGGATCAGTTACCCACTGAAAACTCTTTTTTATTTCCAGGACATGTACAGATCCGCTACCCACTGAAAAGTCTTTTTTATTTCCAGGACTTATACAGATAAGTTACCCACTGAAAACTCTTTTTTATTTCTAGGACTTATACAGATCCGCTACCCACTGAAAACTCTTTTTTATTTCAAGGACTTATACAGATCAGCTACACACTGAAAACCCTTTTTTATTTCCAGGACTTGCACAGATCCGCTACCCACTAAAAACTCTTTTTTATTTCTTGGACTAATACAGATTAGCTACCCACTGAAAACTCTTTTTCATTTCCAGGACTTATACAGCTCAGCTACCCTCTGAAAACGCTTTTTTATTTCCAGGACTTGTACAGATCCGCTACCCACTGAAAAGTCTTTTTTATTTCTAGGACTTATACAGATCAGTTACCCACTGAAAACTCTTTTTTATTTCTAGGACTTGTACAGATCCGCTACCCACTGAAAACTCTTTTTTATTTCTAGGACTTATACAGATCCGCTACTCACTGAAAACTCTTTTTTATTTCAAGGACTTATACAGATCAGTTACCCACTGAAAACTCTTTTTTATTTCCAGGACTTGTACAGATCCGCTACCCACTAAAAACTCTTTTTTATTTCTAGGACTTATACAGATCAGCTACCCACTGAAAAGTCTTTTTTATTTCTAGGACTTATACAGATAAGTTACCCACTGAAAACTCTTTTTTATTTCTAGGACTTATACAGATCCGCTACCCACTTAAAACTCTTTTTTATTTCAAGGACTTATACAGATCAGTTACCCACTGAAAACTCTTTTTTATTTCCAGGACTTGTACAGATCCGCTACCCACTGAAAAGTCTTTTTATTTCTAGGACTTATACAGATAAGTTACCCACTGAAAACTCTTTTTTATTTCTAGGACTTATACAGATCCGCTACCCACTGAAAACTCTTTTTTATTTCAAGGACTTATACGGATCAGTTACCCACTGAAAACGCTTTTTTATTTCCAGGACTTGTACAGATCCGCTACCCACTGAAAAGTCTTTTTTATTTCTAGGACTTATACAGATAAGTTAGCCACTGAAAACTCTTTTTTATTTCTAGGACTTATACAGATCCGCTACCCACTGGAAACTCTTTTTTATTTCAAGGACTTATACAGATCAGTTACCCACTGAAAACTCTTTTTTATTTCCAGGACTTGTACAGATCCGCTACCCACTGAAACGTCTTTTTTATTTCTAGGATTTGTACGGATCAGTTATCCACTGAAAACTCTTTTTCATTTCCATGACTTATACAGATCAGCTACCCACTGAAAACTCTTTTTTATTTCCAGGATTTGTACAGATTAGCTACCCACTGAAAACTCTTTTTTATTTCCAGGACTTATACAGATCAGCTACCCACTGAAATCTCGTTTTCATTTCCAGGACTTGTACAGATCAGTTACCCACTGAAACCTCGTTTTCATTTCCAGGACTTATACAGATCAGCTACCCACTGAAATCTCGTTTTCATTTCCAGGACTTATACAGATCAGCTACCCACTGAAATCTCGTTTTCATTTCCAGGACTTATACAGATCAGCTACCCACTGAAATCTCGTTTTCATTTCCAGGACTTGTACAGATCAGCTACCCACTGAAATCTCATTTTCATTTCCAGGACTTATACAGATCAGCTACCCACTGAAATCTCGTTTTCATTTCCAGGACTTGTACAGATCAGCTACCAACTGAAATCTCGTTTTCATTTCCAGGACTTATACAGATCCGCTACCCACTGAAAAGTCTTTTTTATTTCTAGGACTTATACAGATCAGTTACCCACTGAAAACTCTTTTTTATTTCTAGGACTTATACAGATCCGCTACCCACTGAAAACTCTTTTTTATTTCAAGGACTTATACAGATCAGTTACCCACTGAAAACTCTTTTTTATTTCCAGGACTTGTACAGATCCGCTACCCACTAAAAACTCTTTTTTATTTCTAGGACTTATACAGATCAGCTACCCACTGAAAAGTCTTTTTTATTTCTAGGACTTATACAGATCAGTTACCCACTGAAAACTCTTTTTTATTTCTAGGACTTATACAGATCCGCTACCCACTGAAAACTCTTTTTTATTTCAAGGACTTATACAGATCAGTTACCCACTGAAAACTCTTTTTTATTTCCAGGACTTGTACAGATCCGCTACCCACTGAAAAGTCTTTTTTATTTCTAGGACTTATACAGATCAGTTACCCACTGAAAACTCTTTTTTATTTCTAGGACTTATACAGATCCGCTACCCACTGAAAACTCTTTTTTATTTCAAGGACTTATACGGATCAGTTACCCACTGAAAACACTTTTTTATTTCCAGGACATGTACAGATCCGCTACCCACTGAAAAGTCTTTTTTATTTCTAGGACTTATACAGATCAGCTACCCACTGAAAACTCTTTTTTATTTCTAGGACTTATACAGATCCGCTACCCACTGAAAACTCTTTTTTATTTCAAGGACTTATACAGATCAGTTACCCACTGAAAACTCTTTTTTATTTCCAGGACTTGTACAGATCCACTACCCACTGAAACGTCTTTTTTATTTCTAGGACTTATACAGATAAGTTACCCACTGAAAACTCTTTTTCATTTCCATGACTTATACAGATCAGCTACCCACTGAAAACTCTTTTTTATTTCCAGGATTTGTACAGATTAGCTACCCACTGAAAACTCTTTTTTATTTCCAGGACTTATACAGATCAGCTACCCACTGAAATCTCGTTTTCATTTCCAGGACTTGTACAGATCAGTTACCCACTGAAATCTCGTTTTCATTTCCAGGACTTATACAGATCAGCTACCCACTGAAATCTCGTTTTCATTTCCAGGACTTATACAGATCAGCTACCCACTGAAATCTCGTTTTCATTTCCAGGACTTGTACAGATCAGCTACCCACTGAAATCTCGTTTTCATTTCCAGGACTTATACAGATCAGCTACCCACTGAAATCTCGTTTTCATTTCCAGGACTTATACAGATCAGCTACCCACTGAAATCTCGTTTTCATTTCCAGGACTTGTACAGATCAGCTACCCACTGAAATCTCGTTTTCATTTCCAGGACTTGTACAGATCAGTTACCCACTGAAATCTCGTTTTCATTTCCAGGACTTATACAGATCAGCTACCCACTGAAATCTCGTTTTCATTTCCAGGACTTATACAGATCAGCTACCCACTGAAATCTCGTTTTCATTTCCAGGACTTATACAGATCAGCTACCCACTGAAATCTCATTTTCATTTCCAGGACTTGTACAGATCAGCTACCCACTGAAATCTCGTTTTCATTTCCAGGACTTGTACAGATCAGCTACCCACTGAAATCTCGTTTTCATTTCCAGGACTTATACAGATCAGCTACCCACTGAAAACTCTTCTTTTTTTTATTTCCAGGACTTGTACAGACTAGCTATGCACCGGAAACTCTAATTAAATTAAACATAACTTTCAATTCAAGATGATCTTTTTTTAGATACCTACAGCTAACATGCCAAGCTGGCAATCTGATAACCGTCTCACCTATTAACTTGGCGAATCCTCGACCAATGCATGTACAGCAGAATCTAACACGGGGGAAATGGCTTTCATTATAACATTTCATACAATCAATACAAACACTGTCGCACATGTTGTTAGGTGTTAAATGTTTAGTAGGTCTAAAAACTCCCATATTCGTGTCTCTTGCCAGGAGGTCTTATACTAAGTCACATTGGAACGCAAAAGTTGTCATACTCGAAAAATCAATAGACAGTTGCCTAATTACGTAATAATATAATATTTGTATATCCATAAACATAAAAAACACAACAATGCCAACAATAACACACAATAAAAAGAACATCATAATTTGCCTACTTGGCCACAAACGGAACCGGAGTCATATTTAACTTCAAACGCAGGCGCACTAACCAATAATGTTTACATAAATAGAGATAAGAAATAAATCCTATAGATATGTCAAGGGAAGCGGACAGATATAGTCAGTCGTCATAACCGTGCTCAATAATGATGAAGATGCGTCATAGCTTTTGACGACCTATTAAAGCGCTCACATACGCAAAAAAATCGTCATACTAGAAAATGAGTAGACAGTCGCCATATTACCTATTAACATTATATATGTACAAGCAGTTCAGCCCTGCTTTGCTCGGCCCTTTTTTACCGTTCATAACTGTATGTGTATGAATATATATATTAAAAGTTTGACTCATGTCCAGGTAACCTACATCTAAAATTTCAGGTGTTTAGACCCAAAACTGACGAAGGAGTTTGATAGAGTCTTCAAAGGTTAACTTTTTCAACTTTGACCTCTTAGCAGCTAAATTTTCACCCAAAAACTGATTGAAAAGCTTGCTGCATGTCTGAATACCCTTTATGTAAAATTTCAAATGTTTAGACCAAAAATTGGCTCGATAGTTTGCTAGAGAGCGCAAAGGTTAAATCTTAGCCGCCAGAATTTCGGCCAAAAGCAGACTAAAATCTTGCCCTATATCTGAATATACTTTATGTAAAATTTCAAATGTTTAGATAAAAATTGGCTGAGTAATTTGGGAGAGACCGCAGAGATCAACATTTTTTTTTAAAATTTGATCCCAATTTTGACTCCTTAACATTTATTGTTTTGGGCTTAAATTGAATTAAAAAGTTTGATCCATGTCCAAGTAACCTACATCTAAAATTTCAAGTGTTTTGACCCAAAATTGGTGGAGGAGTTTGGTAGAATTTCCAAAGGTCAAATCGTTGATCTTTGACCCCTTGACAGCCAAATTTCTTACCGAAAACAGATTAAAAAGATTTTCCCAAACCTCAATACTCATTATGTCAAATGGAGTGTGTAGACTGGAAATTGACAGAGTAGTTTGGTAGTGAAATGTACACACACAGACACACGCACAGGCAATTTCACTTTTATAGATATACTAGCATGAGTGCCCGGCGTTGCGCGGGTGTTTGGAGGTGTGTGTCGAGCGAAAAATAAGTGGTACTAAGAAGGCAGGCTCGAACCCGTACTACGAAGGAGGAAAAGAACGGGGAAAAACGTGACGTCTTTGATGTTACGACCACCGCCAAACCGGAAGTGACGTAGGTTTAAATTAAGGCTAGAAAGTCGAAAAGAGGGGATAACTCTCGAAAATATCGGCGTAAAAGGCGACCCCTCCCCGTAGAAAAGTGCCCAGTTGAGGGTGAAGAAATTGATGTTTTTAGCCAATATTTTTTTGGTATTTGTCGTCTGATATATATATATATATATATATATATATATATATATATATATATATATATATATATACGTCATCTTCGTTTTATAACGAGTACGTACACTGTACAGACTTTTCTGTATATATATATATATATATATATATATATATATATATATATATATATATATATATAGTTATGGAATTTGCAATCTTTGAAACTCTGAGGATTAAGGAGCACCTAGCTACCAGCTTTGGAGTATTCTGCCGAATTATAAAAACTTTTTGTAAATTTTTACTTTACATCTCTGTTCTTGTATATATATATATATATATATATATATATATATATATATATATATATATATATATATATATATAGTAATTTATAAAATATATATGGCGATTAAGCTACACTGAATATTCTAGGATTCTTCAGGCTTATGCGCGGATTTTGTGGTTGTCTGTCGTTTTTATATACGCACCTTCTATTGAGATTTTAGTTAGCTAATCAGCTTTCTAGTATCCACCGCGTCCTTCCTATCAGCTGATGGACATGGACTTAGAAGACAAAGGCCCATTTGACCTCTGGTTGACCTGATTCTTTGTGTGTGTTCTATTTAGCCTGGATATCTAATGTCTTAACCTGTTTTAAATCTAGGTTAGGTTGTTTATGTTATATATATATATATATATATATATATATATATATATATATATATATATATATATATACATATATATATACATATGTATATGTATGATAATTTTTGTATATGCATGTTTATTTATTTTATTTATTTATTTGTTTATTTTCTATTGTTTTTGTTAGTTTTAAAGTTATTTTGTATCTCTATCCTAGAGTAAATTTTATCCCGTGAACACAGTTGTTCGCTATTTCTCTCCTACAGTTTAATAGATGTTGAGGTTCTTTAAAGTACAGGATAGCAAATTTTTCATGAAGAAATATTACGTAGGTATGACTTCCTTAGATTTCAAAACTCGATATTATGACCACAAAAGTACATTCAACAATAAAAAAACAACGCTAGCAAATAAATACTGGGAACCCAAGGAAAGCGGCCGTTCGCCGGTAGTCGAATCGAAAATAGTAAGACAAGCAAACACTTGTAGAGACCTAGACGACCCATGTAGATTATGCCTTCATGAAAAATTTGCTCAGAAAGTGAAGAGATTCATCGCGTCTTGAAGTATTAGGTCGCAATCACATGCAAACACATTTACTTCGTTTCACAGCTGGTTATATCAGATATCCGGCAAATATTTTGTTTATATAAGATTCGAAAATTAAATCCAAGTGGTAAATCCACGTGGTTAATATTTAATTTGAATAAGAATATATCCGGAGGCAAAATAAAAGAATGGGTTATCAAAGCATAATAGTTATTAAAAAATCAGATGCAGCTTTGGCGAGCATATTTATGAAACCGCTTAAGTGAAAATATTTATACTTGCTATGTCTAAAAGAAATCTCAAATAAAATTTCTATTCTACATTCTGAATTAATTTCGAGGCAATAGGGAAAAGGGGTGGAAGATAGTTTAGAGAGGAAGAAAGAAAGGACAATTGTGATAGTTAGCACGTGTCAAAAGTCTAGACATGAAGACTCAAACTATATGGGTCAAGGTTTTAGCCGTATGCATACTAAAATTAGTATGGAAATATGAGAAATGAGAAAACAAGGAAAAGAAAAAGAAAGGTAAATGCTGTGAGAGGGGGATTATGTATCTAACAGGAGAAGGTGAAGGGGGTTGTCTATATATATATATATATATATATATATATATATATATATATATATATATTGCTTAATTCAGTGATATTTTAAGAAAAGAGAGAAAGGCCGAAAGAAATAAAAATAAAACAACTATTATTTATTTTCCAATCTATCTAATGCTAGTTTAAAGGAAACATGCGTGTCCAGTATATAAAGTAAAGTCGAATGTGTATAAGTAGTTTAACAGCAATTTTTAATGTTAATATAAAATCGAAATTTTGGAGTAACGGTAATATGTAAAATACTGCATATATTTCACAAAATATAGTAAATAAAATGATGGAATAATAATAATAATAATAATAATAATAATAATAATAATAATAATAATAATAATAATAATAATTGTTGTGGTGGCACACATTCATTTGCATATGTGGATAGTAATTACACATAAATAGGAAGACTCAGTTAGTCTGAGTGTGTGTTCACCAGAAGCCACCGAAGGCCGCCGAGAGCAGATATGTTTCTCCAGCAAAGACTCTTATTTGACACCATTATGTAAATATCCTGTAAATATACTTTTTCCTAATACACTTCTTATTTGATCTACCTTTGTTTGTTGAGTCGTCATTTGTATTGCTTTCTACGTTACTTGTTTCAACCTGCAAACTTAACAATAATAATAATAATAATAGTAATAATAATAATAATAATAATAATAATAATAATAATAATATACAGTTAAAAATAGCCCGACCTCTCTAATCTTTCTCTTAATGACCAACTGACACCACAAGACAAAATGCAATTCTTTTCCCAACAAGATGGCACTACATGCCACCAGTCTCACAGATCACTGACACGAGTTCATGACATTTTTACGGAAGAGAGAACAATAAGCAAAGAGTTATGGCCACCACGTTCTTCAGACTTGTCATCGTGTGATTTTTATCTTTGGAGGACTTTAAAACAAAAAAGTTTATGCAAATAACCCTCACAATCTAGACCAACTAAAAGAGAACATTACCAACGTTATCAGGAGAATCACCAGAGAAGATCTACAGGCAATATCTGCAAACGTTGTTAAACGTGTCCAGAAATGCATAGATGTCAACGGGGAGCACTTTCAATATCTTTTATAACACTACAGGTTATTTAAACAATAAAAGAATTTTCCTCCTCTCTACTACATTTTTTATGGGCTACTTTTAAGTCGGTCACCCCGTATATATATATATATATATATATATATATATATATATATATATATATATATAGTTCAACGATTTGGCCTTGGAGAACTCTACCAAACTCCCCTGCCAATTTTGGGTCTAAACACTTGAAATTTTAGATATAGGTTCCTTAAACATGGATCTAACTTAATAACTTGATTTGAGCCCAAAACAATAAATGTTAAGGGGCCATAATAGATCGGAAAGTTAAAAAATTTTGACCTCTGTAGTCTCTACCAAATTACTCAGACAATTTCTGGTCTAAACATTTGAAATTTTGCATAAAGGGTATTCAGAGATAGGGCAAGCTTTTTAACCAGTTTGGGTCTAAAATTTGACCTACCAATATATAAATGTATGTATGTATGTATGTGTGATGTCTGCCTAAAACTTTCGACAGAGGCGACGAATTTCCGCAAGATCAGTATCGTTTTGAAGCTCGAAAAATACCGTTTTGAAGACGACAAATACCGAAAATTTGGCTAAAAACATTGATTTCTTCACCCTCAACTGGGCACTTTTCTACAAGGAGGGGTCGCTTTTTAAACCGATATTTTTGAAAGTCATCCCCTCTTTTCGATTGTCTAGCCTTAATTTAAACCTACGTCACTTACGGTTTGGCGCTGGTCGTAACAGCAAAGACGTCAGGTTTTTTCCACGTTCTTTTCCTCTATCGTGGTATGAATTCGAGCCTGCCTTCCTACTACCACTTTTTTTTTCAACACACACTTCCAAACACCCGGGAAACGTCGAACCCTCATGCTCGTATATACAAGAATAAAAAAGCATTGGAAATGCAAAAGGATATAGGGATGGTATGCCAAAAAGTATACAAACAAGATAGCTATGAATGGCTAGGCACATGGAAATAGAATTGCATCCAAAGTATAGCCCTATAGCTTTTCTCCAATCTTCATTCCGTGCCATCATTACGGTTGTAAAAAGCTATAGGGCTATACTTTGGATGCAATTCTATTTCCATGTGCCTAGCCATTCATAGCTATATTGTTTGTATACTTTTTGGCATACCATCCCTATATCCTTTTGCATTTCCAATGCTTTTTTATTCTTGTTAATTAGTATTGTTACTTACAGTCTTATTTTTAAACTTACATTCATGATAGTATTGTCTTTTTTAGGAGGCGGCTCATTGGCGCCTCCATTAGTAGCAGGTCGTTTCCTGCTGGGTTTTAGGTCTTTGGGTTTTGGGCCTTAGGAGTTGCCTCTTGGTCCTCCATCGGTTCTATATTACATAGAGAGTGCTACCGCCTCTCTGATAAAACAGTTAGAGTATTATAAAGTTCTAAAATGTTCATACTTTCACTATTAAATTTTTCTTGGTTCATTCTTTGGCGTTTTGGCAAAGATTTGGCAGTTTTTGATATTTATATTTATAATAGTTTGTGCATGAGGCAGCTTTTTCCCCCTTGGGATCCCTGTTATACCGTGCTTTTGAGTCATCACGTGAGGCAGCCTTCTTTTTTCTGGTTCTTTGTTATAAAGAGCACGTGAGGCAGCCTTCTTTTTTTCTGGTTCTTTGTTATAAAGAGCACGTGACGCAGCCTTCTTTTTTTCTGGTTCTTTGTTATAAAGAGCACGTGAGGCAGCTTTTTTTCTTCTCAGAATCCCTGTTATACCGTGCTTTTGAGTCAGCACGTGAGGCAGCCTCCTTTTTTTCTGGTTCTTTGTTATAAAGAGCACGTGAGGCAGTTTTTTCCCCTCGGGATCCCTGTTATACCGTGCTTTTGAGTAAGCACATGAGGCAGCCTTCTTTGCCTCAGGATTTGCATGATACTTAATTTTTATTATTTCAGCATTTTTCTGATAGTATTCTTTTTGCTCAGATAATACCTTGACTTTGTTTTTTTTCATAGTCTATATTTCTCTGAGCTTTTTTTACTACGTGCTGACTTTGGCATTTTTTATTAAATGTAAACATATAACACTTATGTGTATCTTACTATAATATCACTTATCTTATAGCAAGACAACTCTCGTAGAATTGAGATACTGCCCCGTCACCAATAGTTAAAGTGTGGAACGGTATATACACCAATAGTGTAGTTGTTATCTTTATATGAAGTCCTAATCAGTGACAGTGTGAGGTTACTTGGTTAATTTATTGTAGTTTATTTTAGAAAACTTACTTGTTTTTATTAGTAGATTGTGTATAGTAGCCACAATATCTAGTTATTTTTGTGGCTAGGGCTTGGATTTTGATTCTTTTTGGTCAGCTTCCAGTGAGTTCTTAGAAGATGACTTTCTTGCAGTTTCTTTTGCGGTTAATTTAACTTATTTCCTTTGGCGTTTGGTGAGTTCTTAGAAGAACTGGTCTGATCTACTTTTCTTAGCGAGCGAAGAGATTCAGCTGCATTTAACAATGGTTGCTATAGTGTATTTTTGCGCATGCGTGAGAATTTCAAGTTTCCTCCTTATTTTTCAATAGTTTGACAGTAGTCATGTGTCTTTCTGCCAAGAGCAACAGACGTCAGTGTTAGCCGTGATCGTCTAGAGGTTAGGACCCCCACGTTGTGGCCGTGCTAACCTAGGTTCGAATCCTGGTCACAGCATTGACATTTTGTACATATTTTACAGTCCAAAATCTGAAGAATTATTTGTTTTTATAACATTGCTTTTTGACGTCGTACTTGCAGATAGGTTACTCTTATAACAATTTTGATCAACTGAGATAAAGATTTCGTGGTTTCATTAACGCTGGTGGGTTACTGTTTAAAGAAAAAACCTTAACGTTCACCTCAAATATTCAGCGTCCAAGAAATATAGGCCACTGGCAAACTGGAACGTCTGTGAGCATCCGGTGTATTATTTGGAGCTGTCCCTTTTGAGAGAAGTTCCGTGTTCGAAGTGGTCTGTCTACATTGGGTATATAGTGTTTAAAACTTGTTATTACACGTAATCTTATTTAATTATGGAGTTAGCTAAAAAGCGATGGGTCACTGCACTTCTCCGTGTAAAGAGCAGTCGATTGATGCTTGAACTGTTGTCAGAGACCGTTCGTACACCGAGATACATCGTCTCAAAAGAAAGAAGAAAGCAGAAGAAGAAAGAAGAAAGAAGAACAATTGGCCATTTTTGTACCCTTTTTTTTTTTGCTCTCTTTTGACATTTTAACCGACGTTCTGACATATATATATATATATATATAACTTTATTAAAATTGCAAAATTTTAAAATGATGAAGACGAAATGAACTGTATTCGGATGTTATAAAATATATAAGTCGATTAAAAAGTCGATTAAAAAAATCACGAATTGTAATGGAACCCGAAGCGCTTTTCGTCAGACAAACTTTTCTTGTAGAAATACTTACAATTCGTGATTTTTTTTTAATCAACTGCTTAATCGACTTATATATATATATATATATATATATATATATATATATATATATATATATATATATACTATATTTTTCATTATTTAATTGAATATTTAGTTTATAAATCAAGATAAAAACAAAGGCAATTTGTGTGCATTTGTATGTGTGTGTGTGTGCATGTGTGTGTGTGTGTGTGCATGTGTGTGTGTATGTTTGTGTGTGTGTTTCTCTCCCTTTATTAAACCGCGAGCTGTTTCTCTATTTCGTTTATATTTTATGCGTTGGCTTGTTTTTGATCTCTTTTTTTTTTTTTACAAGGGAGTCACTGCTTATCAATGCCCGAAGGCCACTCGGGGATAAGGGTTAATAAATGTAATGTGTAGTTTAGTAATTTTTGATAGGGGAAATAGGGTACAACTGTATTATTTAACGATTAAACAAAAACTTGTTTACATTAGACTTGAAGGCTTTCATACTGTAGTCGATCGGGAAGCACGCTAATGGAACTGTACTCCACAGGCGGGTAGTTATAGGAAAAGAGATGTGTTCATGGAATCTGTGTTTATATCTAGGCACTGGTAGAGTGGGGGGATCGTTTATATTGGTTGTAGCTAGTCGAGTGTTTTTTGTGAAACTTTAACATGGGGGACCATAGATTGGAATTCAGACGAGCACTTGCCATGGAAATAACGATAGAGCAGACGTCTCTTCTGTGGGAAAAAGGCTGCAGAAAAACGTGCAGCACATAGTGGGTTTCGAAGCTGGTTTTTAACTCTATCGAGGCACCAAGCAGCCTCTAACCAGATGTGGGAATTGTAATCCATTTTAGGACGTACTTTGTTTTTATACAGACAGACGGTTTCTATCGGCAGTAAGATATCTACTGGAGCGGTAGAGTGATCCAACCATTTTCCAGCTATTTTGGCAACAGATTTGATGCACGTATTTCATTTCAGGTCATGAGTGAAGGTCAGTTCCAGAAGTTTGTCTAGACATGGTGCTTCCCTAAGACAAGAACCATTCATTTCAGTTGGGACCTGATGGGGGTCAGAACGATTATGATGAAAAGAGCGAAGCTTGGTTTTGCATGCATTAAAATTAACCAGTCACCTTTTATCCTTCATTGCATTACGTGCTCAAAATCAGAAAAGAGAGAACCGGAAAGATCTTGATCATTGCTGGCCTTTGAAGTGTTGCCATAGATTGTGGTGTCGTCAGCATAAATGTCTATAAATGACCTAATAATGTGATTTGGGAGATCATTAATGAAGATCAGGAAGGATTGGGACCCAGGATGAAACCCTGAGCTCTGCACATAACCAGAAACACGCATATCTGTTCGTCTCAATTTTTTTCTTCGTTTCAACTCTACGATGTATGAACTCGTTGTTTATGTCGTCTTCAGAGACTGGACAATGCAATATTTGATTTACTCAATGAACTGGAAATTTCATTCATTACTTAACCTAACAGAAAGAATATTAGGTCGAGTAAAATATTTTTATTTACTCCGTAAACTAAAAATAGAATGAATATTCGGACCCGGCAACACGAGCTATCCAATCGGCTATATATATATATATATATATATATATATATATATATATATATATATATATATATATATATATATAATTTTCCAGTATTCTGTATTCATTCTATTTGAATCCCGAAAGGATGAAACACTAGTGTCTGTAGGTATTTAATTATTATAGTAAAAAATAATTATGACAGCCCCTTTAAGAAATTCATTTCTTATCGTTGAGCACTTTCAGTTGAATTAAAGTCGGTCAATTTAGCTCTTATGCATAGATCATCGTATAACGATTAGATCACTTTCTGACTGACGTAAATGAACATTTAAAATTAAAATGTTTAAATTCAACGCTATTTCACGTGGTTAATGGTAGCCGAATGGATACGGTCTCCGCTAATCGAGCCAGAGATGTCTCATGTTGCGGGGTTTGAATCGTTCGGCTGGTGTTAATCGTGACACCCTGCACTGAAGAATCCCGAAAGGATGAAACACTAGTGTCTGTAGGTATTTAATTATTATAGTAAAAAATAATTATATATATATATATATATATATATATATATATATATATATATATATATATATATATATATATATATGGCAATTTTAAATTTACTTAATTTCTTAGAAACTATTTATAGTCAATGCAGTTAAATAGAGAAATGCACTTAAGGTGGATGTAACTAAGCTTGCTTTGGGAGGACTCATCTTAGTTATTGCAAACAACGCCCCCCCTCCCAAACTGCATAAATCTTTTACGTTTCAAACTCCATATGACATGCATCTAACAACTAACCGCGACGGTCCGCAAGTTAGCACCACATCCTTAACTGCTTGTCTTTCTCCTTCTCCTTTTAGTTCTTATCCCTCGCCTTCTCTTCCACTACCTTCGCCTTCAAAGTTTTACACATCTTACGCCCTTCTTTTTCACCTTTTCTCTCTCTCTCTCTCTCTCTCTCTTTCTCTCTCTCCCACCTATTCCTATCCGTGTCTAGTTAAATATTTTAAACTCCCCCTCTCCCCTTACAACCTTCCAATGTTTATCAAATCTAAAAACTTAAGTGTTGTCGAATTAGAATTGAAATTCACCCCCTTTTTGTGCTTCCTCTAATATCGTTTTCCTAATCATTGATACGATTCGGTAACCGAAACATGTGTAACTAAGCAGATAAAACGGTAATAAAAAATAGATATTTGCTCTGCAATAGTATTGAGCACCTTTTTCAGGGTTTTACGAATTACCATTTTTGCTATATATATATATATATATATATATATATATATATATATATATATATATACACATACACACATTTTCATTTATATATATATATACACACATTTTCATTTATATATAAATATTTATATATATATATAAATATTTATATATATATAAATATATATATATATATATATATATATATAATATATGATATATATATATAAGTGAAAATGTGTGTATAAGGACACTTCTCAATCTATATACTCAACGAATATATACGGTATTCAGACATGTGAAAAACTCTTTAATCGATTTTCATCAGAAAAAGGGCTGCTAAGCGGTTAAAATTGAAAATTTGGTACTTGTGTGTCAACAGATTTTTATATGTTTGTCAAATGTTTCACGACTGCGTATGCGCGGTCGTAAAACATGACAGCTTCCTTATATTAAAAATAAGTAGGTTCGAAAATACTTTTAATAAAACGCGGCAAGCTGGTCTAATGGTTATCGTACTGTCCTCGTTGTCTTTAGGTGCTGGTTTCGATCTCAGCTCGAGTATTTTTTACTTACAAAAAGTGAACTGTTTAGAAAAAAAAACATAATACTCGCATGCACCTGTCTCAATTTCTTTCTTTTTTTTTTACTTCATTTTAAAGGAATTTAACGTTACGTTTAATACCGAATAACGTCGAGTATTTTTTTACTTACAAGAAAACCATGGTGCTAGCATATACGTGCGTCAGTTTCTTTCCGTTTTCTTTTGTTTTGTTTTTTTACTTCAATTTTTTAAAGAAATGTAAATGTAATGGATAGTCACATGCTGCCAAGACTAAACTGGTTTCCTTCAATAACTACAAGAAACCTTCTCTGCCACCAATAGCAATGGCCAGTGACTCCCTGTCTGAGAGTACATCTTTCAAACTGCTTGGCCTAACGTTCACAGGAAAAATTAGCTGGAACAATTATATTGAAAACATTGCCAGGGCCGCTGCAAAAAAGGTAGGCTCTCTCCACCGTGCTAGAAAACTACTGACACCTGAAAGTATCCTGTACCTCTATAAGGCCACCATTCGCCCATGTATGGAGTATTGTTGTCACATCTTGGCTGGTGCGTCTGCTACTAGTATCTCGCTCCTAGACAAGGTTCAAAAGAGAGTCGCCAATCTGATAGGCCCTTAACTGGCATCTAAGCTTCAGCCTCTGTCCCATCGATGAAACGTTGCATCCCTCTGCTTGTTCTACAAGTATTTTAATGGTGAATGCTCTGACGAACTGCAGACACTTGTGCCCCCACAACGCAGACACCCTCGACAAACCCGACAGGCAGCTAAATCCTACCCCCACACAGTAGAGATCCCTAGATGTAAAAGATCTTTCTACTCCAGTAGTTTTTTCCCCAGAACCGCTAGACTCTGGAATTCCATTCCATGATCCTGCTTCCCTAACTGTACTGACATGCAGAAGTTCAAGTGCAACGTGAACCGACATCTTGCTGCCCAAATCCCTACATAGTGCCCCAGTAGTTGCTGACCCTGATAGTAGCCCACTACACCAAAGTGGCAATGTGCCTTGTTTGGGGAGAAAATGTAATAAAAATAAAAATGCTACATTTAATACCTACGGTATTTCTGTTTATAATAAATAAGGATTCTGCATTAATTAAAATATAATATTTATGCGTATTTGGCGACCGGGCAACGCCGAGTGGCCTGCTAGTTTATTAATAAAATTGAAATCAAATGGTTAAATTTATATCATTCTCGATTGTTCTATTAATTTCTTTATTTGAAATCATCTTAATTTTTACTGGCTAATCAGAACCAACCATTTCTTTCGCCTTAATGGTATGACGTCACGTATGTCGTGCGGTACATTAAAGACATGAACATATAAGTAATAAGAAGGGCTAGGACAACAGCATATTCTTTTCATTGTTTTGAATCTCGGGTATGCATCCGTTGATATCTTATATATAGAGTGATGTGGTTCTCGGTTGATTAACTGTGTCTGTTTCAGATATATACTCGAGAGTCAAAACAATGAAAAGAATATGCTGTTGTCATATCCCTAGTAATAAGTAATAAAAAGGGCAGTACCCACACGCAGCACGCATGCGTATATCGGCTTGGTTATATCCGAAACTGCAACGTTAATCTATGGACATTTCTAGTGTGGTTCGCCTTTATCGAAACAGCGCCTCTTTGTCTACTGCTGAAAATATCGATTATTTTTCAACTTCTACTGCTTTGCGATTTTGCGATTTTATTTGTTGCGTGTCTGTCTCGCATGAAAACGGACTGAATACCTGGAATCTTTAAGAGCCTGAATGACTAGCGAGGTTCTTTCGTTGAATCTGTCTGTTACTAGACAAAATGTGACCCGTTTGGTCACCCTTTCAACTCGATTTTAGTTTTTTCAACTAGGTAAAACATGAGTTTGCTAAGTAAGTTAAATATAAAATACTAAAAGAACTAAAAAAATCAGTCTTTTTTGTTCCCCCTCTCTCTCTCTCTCTCTCTCTCCTCTCTCTCTCTCTCTCTCTCTCTCTCTCTCTCTCGCTCTCTTCCCCTGCGATCTTCCCCCTCTCTCTTTCTTATTTTGGCTACGGTTTTAATAGTTTTATTATTTGTGGCCTTATTCAATTTTGTTCATAATGATTTTTTTTTTATTTCAATTGATTATTAATAAACAGAGACAGAGAAGAGGAGGAGAGAGACGGAAGCGAAAGTGATAGAAACGGTTCAAAATAAGATCAGGTGCTTCACAAAACAATGAGAGATGGAGAGAGTGATAGATAGATATTTACTAAAAGATGGGTCACTTAATTAGTCAGTTACAAGTTAAAACTGATCAGAATAATAAAAATTATTTTTTTTTAAATAGCTCCACTTTAATTGGTGACTGTGGTTAAGTGATTATCGACTCAGACTGTAAACCTAGATGAGGCTAAGTTCGAATCCAGTTTGTTCCACATCAAACCCACACTTGACCTTGTATATAATAACCTGAAAAGGCGGTAAATAAATCAGTCCAAAAATCAATGAATATTTTTTTTATCTATTTTGAAGGATTAAAATATACAGGAAAAAAATAGGCTTAGAGAAATAAACGGTGATTAACTCAGTTTTAGGATAATAATATTGAATAGCGGGGCCTGTGGAAATTCCACGGACGACTCATTCATATGTAACATATAGATGTTGGCATTATGTAGCTGGTCAGTGTAAAAGGAGACGCTCTGATATTGTTGTAGCTTTTTTTTTTTTTTTTTTTGTTAAAACTGCAAAAGTATTTATCTAAGCTAGCACGAACGCCTGGCAGAGCCCGGTCGTAGAGTACGCTTAAATATGATATTTTAATTATTGCAGATTTCGTATATATTATTATAGAAGTAATGTTCTATCAATTTTTATATGTTATAAACTTGCGATTTCAAAAATAATATATATATATATATATATATATATATACATATGACTTGAGTCCATTAGTTTGAATCGAAACCGAAATAAAAACTTATGAAATATATATATATATGAAGGAACTCAAGTTATATATATATATATATATATATATATATATATACACAGAGAGAGAGAGAGAGAGAGAGAGAGAGAGAGAACTTGAGTTCCTTCAGCCATAATCGAAACCAAAACTTATGAAGAATTCTTGATAAAATAATTTACAAAAAAAAAAAAAAAGATGATTTAAGTGCCATCAGCTATAGTTGAAACCCAAACCAAAACTCATGAAGAATTCTTGGTAAAATTATTTATGACAAGAAATAGAAGACCATAACAATTAAAGCACCCGGATGTACGCGTGACACACAAAAGAACACGCGCTATCGTATTAGTATATAGATAATACGATGTGATGATGATGATGATGACCCCTGGGTTAAATTCTAAACTGCAGAGCAAGGGCAATAACAAAAGAATGAATAACAAAGTCTACGAATGTAAAAATTGGTTTTCTTCACAACTTGTTAGGAAAAGCACATAAAGAATTTGCTGATGAATAAGTCTTCAAGGTACTGAAAGATGTGCTAGTCGGCGATTGTTATGATTATGCAAACCAAAAAGTTTTGTCAGCTAAAATATGTTTGAAAATAATCACAATGTTTAGAATATTTATTCACAATGATATAGTAACAATTAATTGCTTGGCCTTCGGGACAAGATCAAAGTGTAGTATCTGTTCCGGCAGATACTGCAAGCAAAGACCAGATGTGGGGGCAACCCCACATGCCTGACCTTTAACCAGCTCCCATTTCCCACCTCTCGGGAGTTGGTCCCCTTTTTCCCTTCCCCCTCCCTTAACTCCTCACATTAAAAATCGGCCTTGTGCCTAATTTGCTCGGTGGGGGAGCAAATAAATACCACCTGCTTGGCCTTCGGGACAAGATCAAAGTGTAGTATCTGTTCTTCAGGTGCTGCACTTCTATTTCTTGTTCTCTTTCGGTGGAGGAGAAATCCTTCACGACTGAGACAATTTTTTTATTTTTGTACCTTTTCTCCACGTTAAAAAACGACCCTGGTGTCTAACTCTGTCCCGTGGGGAGGCATAGTAAATAGGTACAATGATATAGTAACATTAAAACGTTATGATAATTTAGTTGACAACTTAGAAATAATAATATGTAAAAAGATCAGGTAATTATTAGGCCTATGACAACAGCATATTCTTTTCATTGCCTTGACTCTCGAGTATATATCCGACGCAGTTAGACACAATTAATCAACCGAGAACCACATCACTCTATATAAAAGCATATAAGATATCAACGGATACACACTCGAGAGTCAAAACAATGAAAAGAATATGCTGTTGTCCTAACCCTAGTGATTATCTTAGTTACGTATACTAATTACGTCATTTAGAAGGATAAATGCTTGTTTAGATACGAGGAGATAATTGAGTCGAATTCGAGAAAGACAGAGGCGGTCTTCAGATCGTGAGGGCTTCAAGTAGAGGCGGTCAGAAATAGCTACAGTCAGAATCAGCGTTGCAACTTTTCAAAAAATGGGAAAAACACTCTGGAATAAAAAGTTTCCGGAAAGGAAACCCGAGGCTCTGTAATTTCTTGAGAAAAATCTCCACCCTCACCTTTCCGTCAAACAAGACCAAAGATGGACCATATATGTTCCCGATTGGCCAGATGTTGAACCACCAAATAATTGTTATTCGTCCTTTGTGTCATAGAGGTATTTATATATATTCTTGTCCTATCATAAACTATAATTAAATGTACATATACACACAATGAACTCTAGATTAGACGATCATAACGCCAGACGGAAATAGACGAACACATGTATATAGACACGTCATGTAGGTGACTGTGACACGTATATACAAACATATATATATACATATATTATATATATATTATATATATATATTATATATATTATATTTATATATATAATATATTATATATATTATATATATAATATATTATATATATATATAATATATTATATATATATTATATATATATTATATATATATATTATAAATATATAGTTTGTAACATGTCTTCTCCCTAAGATTAAGGGAAGTGGTGTTTGATCAACACTGCTGGGGAGCCATGATGTAATATACTGTTTTGTTTTTAAGTCCCCGAAACAGTGTTTGATGGTAAACAACAGATGATCCCTTAAAAATAAATTATTAGTACTATAGTAAATTCGAGAGCGAGTTGATGCAGTGATTGCAGGTGATTAAATGACTTACTGACTAGATGGTTTTCTAACGAATAATAAAAAATTTTTTTGTATAGTTTTAAAGGTTAAAAACTTCAAAGACTATATATATATATATATATATATACACACTCTCTCATACAATCTAACTACTAGAAGACATAGGTCTACAACATATATACACCCCCCTCCATGGTTTACAAAACCCGACAATATTACAGAACGTTCTAGGTGAAAGAAAAGCTATTCTGCGGTAAAGAGATATTGAGTAGCCACGTTTATTTCGGTTTGTACAGCATAAGTTTACGTACATACAACAGTGTGTACAAATGAGGTTAGGGTTAGGGTTTAGGGTTAGGGTTTAGGATTAGGGTTAGGGTTACGGTTAGACGTGACTATATTCATCTGTTTTCTTGTAACAGAACGCGGATGCATGCATGGCAGCAGCTGCAACAGCCAACTTATGTAAGTGATCCAGCTGTGTGCGAGGTGACGTCACAGCAAGAAAGAAGGAAAGCAGAAGATTATAAAAAAGAAAACCGTAGCCGATAAAAGTGAGATATAGACGTGTCCAAGAGCGACAGGTAAAGACGCGTCTGAAACATGGCCGGGCAAAGACAAAATACTCCATGTTTGATATGGCAGAATCTTGCAATAAATGGGGTAGGCAGTGTAGATATGTCTATAATCGCTTGTCTTTGTTTTCTTGTAACAGAACGTGGACGCACGTATGGCAGCAGCACCAACAGCCAAAGTATGTAAATGATCGAGCAGTGTGCAAGGTGACGTCACAGCGAGGAAGGAGGAAAGCAAAAGATTATAGAAAAGAAAACTTTAGCCGATAAAAGTGAGATATAGACGTGTCCGAGAGCGGAAGGTAAAGACGTGTCCGAAACATGGTCGGGCAAAGACAGAGTACTACGTGTTAAATATGGCAGAGTCTTGTTAAGCACATTGGAGTACGAGAAGATTTTAGAACAAGAGAAAAGACTTTATTCTGGAAGTACCTGTAAATAAATGTCTGCTGTCACAACTGGAGAAAAAGCAGATCGAATACTTTCCTTGTCTTTGTCTCCTTGTGACTGTCTGCATACAACGTGTGGGTCCCGAGTGTTGGCATGTAACGACTACATTACCTTATCAATGAGAAAGTTTGTGTAGAAAATTGTATGCGAGACAAAAATAAAAAAGGCATGAGTGAAAGAAGTAGAATGTTGTCTGTGTAAGTGTTGCGAGGACTCTCCCATGCACTAAAAATGAACTATTCCGAACAGTAAAAATTAGTTACGACTCTCGAGGTAGTCAGTGTACTCAAGTAGTCTGCCATCTTGGCGTTACTTACTACGACGGTTGCTCTTTGCATTATGCTGTTTTTTCGTTTCAATATATTTTACCTGTTCTAATCCATCTCCGTGTCCGTGTTTTTCTTTAGTGGCTCTTCCATAGGCGCAGTAGTAAGAGAATTGCAAACTTATGTTAATGTGAGTTTAATAATCTTTATGTACTGCTAGTGTTGAGCGTTAATGTTTCTTGTTGCATCTGCGTGTGTCGTTCGATCCTAAAGGTTTCGGCTGGATTACTGACGTACGCATGTGTATCAGTTTGAAAATAAAAGATATGAAAAGAGGAAAAAAACTGTGTTTTGTTTTTATATTAACTTAACTGCTGGTTATATTTTGTTTTGTTTTGTTTTCTTTATTTATTTTTTCTTTATTTATTTTTTTCTTTCTTTTTTCTTTCTTTCTTTTTTAATTTCTTTCCTTTTTTAGTTTAATTCTTTTTTTAATTTCTTTCTTTCTTTCTTTTTTATTTCTTTCTTTCTTATTTATTTATTTTTTATTTATTTCTTTTTTGAATTTGTTACTTTTCAATTTATTTCTTTTTTATTTATTTCTTTTTCATTTATTTCTATTTTTATTTATTTCTTTAGCTGCAACTGTATCATTTGGATTCTTCGAACTACTGTTCTCATCGTAAGTGTTACTTTCACAACCTTTCGGTCGATGTAACCTCCGACCTTCTTCAGGTATATCTTGTCAAACTCGATACTATTTCTGCCGAACTTGGGAATTTGAACGGAATTTCGAGCGGAAGCCTTTATTTACTTCACGGGATAGCACGCTTTCTGTCCGTCGACCATGACTGGATAGAGGTCCTAAGTAATTGCCAATTGTATTTCAGTCGCCCATACTGAGAATTGAACCTTCAACCTTCAGAAGAATATCACTTTTACAATTGATTTACTTAGTCTTTATGAGTTCGACGGAAACATTCCCGAGTTCGACAAGATACACCTGAAGAAGGTGGGAGGTTGCATCGACCGAAATGTGAAAATGACAAGACGAGAACAGTAGTCCAAAGAATCCAAATAATACGAATAATTAATCCTCATCTAAAAAAAATCAAAATCGCTGCTACTGTTATGTAATAGATCGAACACAAGAAAGTGTCGATCTATCTATTGAGTTATCTATTTCTGCATCTATCCATCTCGGTCTATCTATCTATCTATCTATCTATCTATCTATCTAACTGGAGAGATGGACGTGAGATGAATATGGAGAATATTTATAAAATCTCTCAAAATATGGTAAATCATATTATAGACGAAGTTTACCGGAAGGTCTGGTCAGCTGATCGGATCTGCGTGTGAGTCACGTGATCAGGTTAGCTGGAGATCAGAGAGTTTGAATTTGGACGTAAAGAAGAGCGGACGGTTTAACAGGTCGTCCCCCCTTCTGCGATCGACACCTGGAAAGTGAATAAAAACTATCTTAGAAGTGAATGAATATTCGTCCAAACAGGTTTAAGTCTCCCCTCTAGGAACAAGATGAATTCCAGGTGGACAAGATCAATGGCGAACATTTAGTGACACGTATATACGTCAGGATGAACCGTTCGTCCCAAGTACGCATATCAACATTAAGACGATAATACAACACTACTGCTTCTTACGAATTTATATTTGAAATATTATTTATTTACAAAATATATGGCCAACAAATAGATCGAAAATCCATCGTATACAACGCTTTACAACATGACTAAATATGTACAAATATTAGCATTTTTTTTTAAATTGAATTTTCACCCCAAACAAGGCACAGTACCACTTTGATGTAGGAGGCTACTATCTGGGACATAATTGCAGGGATACTATGTAGGGAGTTGAGCAGCAAGATAACTGTTTACATTACTCTTGAATTTCTGCATGTCAGTACAGTCGAGGGAAACAGGAACCCGGAGGTGAATTTCAAAGTTTATCAATTCTGGGTGAGAAACTATTAGAGTAGAAGGCTGGGGAGTCGCTACTGTATGGGGGGGTGAGATTTTGCTGGGTATTTACGTCGAGGGGATATAAGAGTTGTAGTTGGTCGGAGATGGCGCATTGAAGTAGGCACCGACATCTACTGACTACTTTGGGATTTTGTGTTTGAATCTTGTCGGATCACTTTCACTCTAGTTGTCTGTAATTTTTATGCAGCCCCTCTTGTGAGTATCTAATGCTAAAAAGGAAACAATTGAATCAAACGTGTTTTTAAAATAGCCATATCTACTTCATACTAAACTATATAAAAGACAAAACGGCCGCGTGCGTTTTTGAATGTCCAGCAAAGGCTTTTTTTCCGCCGGGATTCTCGGGAGATTACTATGTTTTAGAACTTTTTATATACTTCCTAGATTATAATATCTACGCCAAATATCCTTAAGTTGCTTACTTGCTTTAAAAGTCAACATTCAAAACCATTAGTTTTCTGTTAATATAAATAGAAAGAAAAAAGAAACAATTCGATGAAAAGAAAATGGGGAGAAACAGGGAAGGAAAGAAAGAACGAGGATAATAGACTTTTCGGTAGAAAGTTGGAAAAACGAAAGAAAAGAAGTTGTCGGGAAAAATCAGCATAACACACAAAAGAAAAAAAGGAAAAAAAATGGGAATAAAAACAGAAATAATTGTGGACTAAAAAAGGAAAAAAACGGAAAAACAGAAATAATAGTGGAATAAAAAAGGAAAAAACGGAAAACAGAAATAATTGCGTAATAAAAAGAAAAAACGAAAAAAAAACCAGAAATAATTGTGGAATAAAAACGAAAGAAAAAGAAAACGAAAAAAAAAACCAGAAATAATTGTGGAATGAAAACGAAAAAAAAAACGGAAAAAGCAGAAATAACTGTGGAATAAAAAGGAAAAAAGTGGAAAAGCAGAAATAATTGCGCAATAAAAAGAAAGAAAACGAAAAAAAAAACACAGAAATAATTGTGAAATAAAAACGAAAAATATTAAACGAAAAAAAAAAAAAACAGATATAATTGTGGAATAAAAACGAAAAAAAAAAAACGGATAATTTTACCATTTCGCCCTGTAGCGGACGTAAGAAAGGAAGGCAAGAAGAAAGAAAAATAGAATCAAATTAAAAAAAAGAAAAAAAGAAAAAACTTGACCAGATAGAAAGAAAAAAAAATAATGAGAAAGAATGAATGAAGAAAGAAGCCGTAAACTGAATGAATTCTGAACGTAGAGGAATTTTGGTCGCAAATTCTAACAACGATTTTAATCTTGTCATTGGAACGCGCGGAAAACGACTCAAAATCTTTTTCTTCCTACGTTTGCACAACGTCTGCGTCTCCGCTTTTCTCACAACTAGTCACAGATACGGGGGCGTTTCGATTCCAGAGAACATTGACGCGTAGTTACCTCAATTGCCCGGGAAATTCTTCTCTTACACGTACACACACAAGTGAATATCTTCATATATTTAAAATAAAGTCAGACTTTCCCCTATTTCATTGGCCGGAATAGCTTAAATAGTTTCGTAAATTAAATCGGTTTCATCAGACGTAAATGCAAAATATTGGTTCGTGTTTTTATAAAAGAAAAATATATTTCATCAACTATGATATTTAATCCTGATTGGTATTTTGTTATTAGGTATGAATAGAAATATTCTGGAAAGTACTTATTCACTATAGTATCTACTTATATATAAAGGGCGCGTTCTCTGTATGTGTGTCTGTGTGTATATCTGGATATACGGCATAATCGCGTTGACATACCGGTTCTTGTCAGATCACCGAAATTAAGCAACGTTGAACCTGGTTAGTACCAGATAGCGACGATTTGGGAATTCTAGGAGCTGTTTTTGCTCTCCGCTTATCTCGGCATTTATTTCCAGTCGTCCTGTACATACACTTAATTTGCCACTAGTATTTAACATTGTCGTCTCAGGAGAGGTGTGGTTGGTGATTGCGCACCTCGTGCCAGAAAAATTTCACGCACAGGCACCGCTTCGTGTGTATCCATAGTCTGTAAAAGACTAAAGGAGCCCCCCCTTTTTGTGTGTGTATATCCGTGTCTCTGTGTGGAGGTTTCCATATATACTCCGAAACCGCTAGGCAGATTTTAAAAAAATCATACAAATGTACTTTCTTGAATAGATTTTGTATCGAATGCCTTGATAAATATCGAAAATCGATAATCAAAAAATGCGATTAAAGAAGCGTCCGATTTTGACCACAATTAACACCTTTATACAACTTAATATCACAAACGCATTTAAGAAGTTTTACCAACAAAAAAGTACGAGGATTCGGTGTATAAAATCAACTGTTGGTTCTTTGATAAAAGAGAGGCGCGTTCAAAATGAATGTTTCTATTTAGTGTGCAATTTATCCATGATACTTGGCCTTTAAAAGTTTAATTAAAGCGATTATATAAGAATAAAAATAATTTTATAAAATGAACAGTAGGTTCTCTACAGGGCAATGTAGACTAGTCACTGCGAGGAGGTATGAAAATTTTTCTTTCGGTTCACCCTGTTGAATCCCCGATTAAAGCGGACAATCAATCGTTTTGATTGAAAAATTGTCGATTTCAACTATTTCGATGACAATAAGATATTGAAAGTGTGAAACATTCGTTGAACGTAAATCAATGCCGAGCAACGCCGGGTCTCCTTGCTAGTGCCCTATATCCTCTAACTAAAAGTTACTTACCTATGTACCTACAAATACATTTATGCCCAAGTATATACGCATTCGTACCACACACACACACACACACACACACACACACACACACACACACATATATATATATATATATATATATATATATATATATATATAGTAAGTTATAAAATATATATGGCGATTAAGCTACACTGAATATTCCGCGTTTTATCCACTCTAGGACTCATCAGGCTTAGGCGCATAAACCTGAAGAGTCCTAGGGTGGATGAAACGCGGAATATTCAGTGTAGCTTAATCGCCATATATACTTTATAAATTACTAACTAGCTCTACCTACATATTGAGTACTTTTGAAGTAAATACTTAAAGTTTACGCATAAATTTATA
>NC_136498.1:118554052-118569052 GCF_053919585.1 Euprymna scolopes | reverse complement strand
AAAAAATAATGTGAGAGAGGCCGAAGCCAAATACAATCAGTACGAAAAGGGAATACTTCAATTTTTTGATAATGTAATCCAAAGGTATCCTTTTTACCCCAAACATAAACGTAAGGGATGTTGTGATAAAGGCCAGATTTATAGGGATAGTCTGTTTGGGGGAGCTGGGCAGCAAGTTACTTGTTCACATTGAATCAAAACTTTTGCATGGTGGTACAATCACGGAAACAGGGAACAAGAAGGGAATTCCAAATGAACGCGGTTCGAAGAAAGAAGCTATCCACTTGATGGCCAGCAAACCTCACTTCTCAATCTATTCCCGACAACAATTATTATATAGTCACGTGGGAGATATATAATATAAACAATTGTTATGTAGTCACGTGAGAGATATATAATATAAACAATTGTTATATAGTCACGTGGGAGATATGTAATATAAACAATTGTTATATAGTCACGTGGGAGATATGTAATATAAACAATTGTTATATAGTCACGTGGGAGATATATAATATAAACAATTGTTATATAGTCACGTGGGAGATATATAATATAAATTATAAAACGTGTCATATGTTGTATGTGAATACTTCCCATAACGACGTACACGTTCAATAGTTGGGTTTTATATTTCATGTGTATATTCATGTACGTGTAAATGCGTGTATGCATATACATCATATCATTTAGTTGCTCGTCTAGTGTGTATATTTTAACATTTATGCAACAGTTCTAACAGGAAACGATTGACGTGGACGTATCGAAACAGTTGTAGACAAACAGTTCTTTTTAACAGATCTAACAGTTTTGATAGAGTGTCTTACTTAAGGGGGCGGTTTGTCAGGAGTTTGTTTGTGATGGAATTGAAGACGTCCAAGTTGTAGTCAGGTGGGAAACAGGCAAGCGGCAGAGAGTTCCACTGGCGTGCAGTTCTAAGAAAGAAGCTTTGCTCATGGAATCTACGTTTGGATTTAGGCACAGATAAAGAGTGGGGAAAATTATTGGCAGTAGTTTCAGCCAGACGGGTGTTTCTCGTGAAAGATTGGCAAGGGGGGGCGAGGGATTGGAGCTCAGACGAGCACCTGCCATGGAAATAGCGATAAAACAAAGAGAGGCTTGCAACGTCTCTTCTGTGGGAGAGAGGTTGCAGGGAAGAAAAAATGGCATCCCCCACTAAACAACGAAGTCTATTTTGTACTCTGTCAAGTCAGGATAGGCTGTTTTAGCAGCTCCTACCCAGATGTGGCAGCAGTACTCCATCCTTGGACGTGCTTGGCTTTTATAAAGATAGAGAATTGCATCAGTAGTGAGATATCTTCTGGAGCGGTAGAAGGATCCCGCCATTTTCCCAGCGTCCCTCGCAACAGATTTGATGTACGTGTTCCATTTTAGATCAGAGATTACACGTTCTTTACATCTTGACTGCCCGAAGTGATGCCACGTCCCACGTCATCTTGAGTCGTCCCTCTGATGTCCAACTAACGACTGCCTAGAATCTCCTAAAATCTATATGCATCACGTGTTTCTTTACGTCACATCATTACGTGTCTCAGACCAACGTGATGTAACCTCAATATAGTTAGTTGTTTATGCAAACCCAAAAATAATGTTTACATCTATTTTCTATTTTCACATTCCTTTTACGATATTATATGTCTATAATTTTTTTCAACAATTTAATTATGTATTCTTTTAATCATAATAATTGATCCAGCAACCCGCCGTCACTAGAATCAACTAATAATAATGATTCTGATTTCGTTTATGAACGTCTCTCTGGAAAGGGATGGGATTAATTTCCAGAGGATTTCCCTTAATCCCGGCTTCAAACCAGGAGCTTCAAAGATCAAAGGTTTTCCTAAGGATGTTGGTGGTACCTATAATTGCAGAGGTGTGAAGTCCGCCTAAAACATCGGGGATTTGTAGTTTTTTCAATTGTCTTTCCAGACGATTTGATACTACTCCTAGTGTACCAACTACGACCGGTATTATTTGTGTTTTAATCTTGTGTTACGCCTTATCTCCAAGGCCAATGGAGCATAATTGCTCCACTTCTCATTCTCCTTCTCTCTCACATTCCTGTCCCAGGGTACTGACAAGTCTACAATCTGCTAGTTTTTTGAGACCTTGTCAATGACGACCAAATCCAGACGATTATGCTCCAATTGCTTGGTCGTTGTGACACTTTTGTCCCACCATACATCTACCTTGCCATCCTCACTTGTTCTCACTTCATCAGGCACCTCCTCAAACCATTTTCCAGCACACTTCACCCTAACCCTCTTACACACCTCCCAATATATCCGGAGTCCCATGCGATCGTGTCTTTGGCGGTACTCTCTCTGGGCCAGTCCACTACACCCTGCTGCAAGGTGCGCAATTGACTGTGAGGTCTTACTACAAATCCGGCATTCTGCAGAAACTTCCTCTCCTAGAACCACTTTTTTGAACAATCGTGTTCCTAATGCCTGCTCTTGTGTTGCACAAACAAAAGCTTCAGTACTCTTAGCCAGATACCCAGCTCTAAGCCACTGCCATGATCTTTCATCAGCCAGTTCTGCTATTTCCTGGAAGAACCTTCCATGCATTTTCTTCCTAGCCAGTTCCTCTGCCCTTTCTCTATCCATACGTTTCACATAATCAGCCTCGGTCTCACATACGTCCACTTCATTGGCCACAACCTTAAGCATCCACTCCTCACTTCTAACCACATGCTCCTTCAACGACATCTCCTCGGTTCTAACACAATCTTTTACACTTTTCAATCCTCTCCCACCATCTTTCCTCTTTTGATACATTCTTGCTACGCTACTTCGAATGTGAAATATACTAAACATTGTTAAAACGTTTCTTGTTTTGATATCCATAGCATGCAAATCATTGTCAGACCATTCTAAAATTCCCGCACTGTATCTCAAAACACTGACTGCCCATGCATTTACTGCTTTCATTAGATTTCCTTCATACAGTTTCGACTTTGCAATTAGTTTCACTCTTCTAAGATACACCTTCCTGACTTTTTCCTTCATTTCTCTGTTCATGACGCCTACACCCTCCAACACTCCCAAATACTTATATCCTGTATCTTCTATTTCTTTCATGATTTCTCCATTTGACAGCACTATTCCATTCGAATGAACCTTTACTCCTCTTTTCATCACCAGCACCACACATTTACTAATCCCAAACTCCATCCCAATGTCTTCTGAGTATATACCCACAAGTTCTACCAGTCTCTGTATTTCCTTTTCATTTCTACCGAATATTTTCAAATCATCCATAAGCAGTAGATGGTTTAGGCGTCTGTCACCAGATCCAAAGTTATACCCCAGTTTTTCTCTCTTCAAGAGGATGCTCAATGGCATCATTATCATTACAAAAAGCAGTGGCGATAACGAATCTCGTTGAAATATTCCACGTTTAATGCCAACCTAGCTCATCTCCTCTCTGTTTGCTGTCAGCACCGTTTTACATTGAGCCATACTTGTCTCCAAAAGCCCTACCACATTCTCAGCAACCTTCATCATCAATAGTATTTCACGTATCCATGAATGAGGAACCATGTCATAAGTCTTTCTGTAATCGATCGATGTTACGCTCACATTTTTCTTCTTCTTTTTCTTCGCATTCTGCATTATTACTTTATCAATTAGTAGTTGCTCTTTAGTACCTCTCGAGCCTTTCCGGTATCCCTTTTGTTCGTCAGGAAAAACACCATTACTCTCAAGTTGTTCATAAATTTTCTCCGCAAATATTCCAGTTAACAGTTTCCACATCAATGGCAGTCATGTAATTGATCTATAATTATTGGCATCTGTTTTTTTTTGCAGGATCTTTCCTAATCAGTGTTGTTCTTCCCTTCACAAGCTAATCAGAGACATCTCCCGACTCTACAACCCTTTGCAGAGCAGCAGCTATAGGTGGATAAAAGCATGGAAACTATTTAAACCAGAAGCCTATCACTCCATCTGGACCAGGTGCCTACCAGTTTGTCATCCCTCGTATGCCAGCCTTAACATCATCGATGGTTACCTCAACGTTCTTCATCTGCTGCATTTCTGATAGCCTTTCTCTGACCTCTCCCAACCAGCTAGCCTTCTCATTATATCGCCCTTCGACAGACCAAATCTCACTCCAGAACTTCCTTGCATCTTTTGCCTTTGGAGTGTTGTTATTTCCCGCCTGTTTACTACCATGTAATTCTTTATACAGCTGAAACTGATTGTTCCGGAAAAGGTTGTTCTGCCGAAATGCAGCACATTTTCCAACAAAGTTCCTAATTTTCATATCACCAGTGTGGACCTTCTCTTTCAACATTGTTAGAACGTTCATGGTTCCCGTTTCCAGCAGTTTATACCTCCTTATAAGCTCGTCCTTGGCTTTCTGTCCTAGTTTAACTCCTTTTCTTATTTCTTCGATTCTACCAATGTCTTTCCGTCACCGTTTAATACTTTCTTCAAGCCGCCTCTGCCAGTGTGGCCTTCTATCCTTAATTTCTCCATTTTTCTTCTGTAATAAGCCAAGGCGATTCGCAATAACGTATGACGTTGCGTACAGAAGCCTGTTAAGTTCCGTAATTGATGTGTTCTTTCTTATGATGTTGTGAATTACTCCTTGAATTATTTTTACCTCGTTTTTCACCTTCCGCCTATCACTACTCTTCATACTTGGAATCTCTATGATATCGTCTCTAAGAAGAACTTCTCTTAACTTCTGAAGTACTTCTTTTTCTATAGAAGTCAAAGTTCGAACTTCATCACCACTTCTCCATACATCTGCTCCTTTCACTGGCTCCATTGTCTCAGAGTAAATGATCTCATCTGCATTAGATCCTTCAAAATCTTTCTCATTACTTCCCCTAACCATGGGATTCCATACCTCCTCAGTTGTCCGCTTCCCATCATCGCTTACATTTCCCTTCTGCACTTCCACTCTCTCAGTTCTTTCATCAGAGCTAGTTTCATCAATTTTACTTTCGTTATTCATTTCATTCCTAACCATCCATTCAATCTCTTCTCTTGCAATCACTGAAAGTATGTTGTTATTTTTAATTTGTTTTAACTGGGATACCAAACTCGCGACGCTTTTAGCTCCCCCTCCTCTCGATTCCCATTCTTCCTTCACTTTTCGGATATATCCACTAGATTTGGTACTTCCACTTCTTACAAAGCATGTCCACAGTACTCTTCTTTCCTCATCCGTCCATGGTTTTTTTACATTTCCTGTTCCAACTCCCTTCGTGTCTTGGGACCCTCTCTGGCAATTCTCACTCCCCCTATATCCAGCCACATCCTCAGAATTTCGAACAGTTGTATGATGACGACAAGACCCACCCTGTTGTCCAGTGGGACACCTACCTGACGTGAGACCATCACAAGATGTTCTAGCCTCATTCACGTCATTATTTTCAATATTTTGATTTGACATTCTCCCATAAACGGGGTTAGTGAATTTAAGGTTACACCACCATCGATAGTTTTATGGAGACATTATCTCTAAGAGGGTTCCCCACCAAGGTTAAAGATCCCCTCCCGACCTTTCTCCTCCATCACCACCACTATTCCCATTACCACCACCAACAACAATAGAAATAAAATCTACAATGATAATAGCAACACTATTACAGGTAGCAACAATATTAACAGCAAAAACAACAATAGCAATGACAGCAAAAAACAACACCTACCATTACAGCTACAGTAATAATAAAAACATACCACTACTACTACCACCAGTACCAGCACCACCACTACTACTACTAGAATAATAATAATAATAATAATAATAATAATAATAATAATAATAATAATAATAATAATAATAATAATAATGTTTTGACCTTTGGCCCTGCTTGCCACAGTTTACACAGATACTACGCTATGATCACAGCCTTAAGGGTCATAACATTACACAATGACCGACTATTGTGTGACAGATGGCACAGTCCATAGAGGTAATCTTGTAATGATGGTTGCTATCATCATAAACCTTTGACCTTAAACGGAAGCACGATTACTTAAAACAGCAACGTGGTGGTTGAGAATCACTCAGAAATCTCATAAGAGCTGCATGTTATGTTGAAATTCACATCGTCTGGAGCACTTCCGGTGTTGCATTTCCGGAGTTGGCTTTGGTCGGTTTCTTCTTTTTTTTTCTTCCTTTTTTTATATGCGCATTGTTTTTGTATTTTTTTTTTTTGTATTTGTTTTGATTTTTGTTTTGATTTTTTTTTTTGTTGTTTTTTTTTTTTTTTTAGGCACGCCAAAATCAATTTCCATGGATTTTTGTCGTGAAACGGTGTGTTATATTCGTCTCTAATTCAAGGGAAATTTTTCTGCCTTTACTCCCGGCGAAAGAATTCTCGGGAACTCGTGCTTCCTGTGGATAAAACCCCTATTGTGGGAAGTTTGAATTAATTTCCAGTGGGGAACTTGCAAAAGAAATTATGGATTAGGATCAATTTCTATTACGAACTTTATAAGAACCTTTAAACCAATGCGACGATAGGAGTAATCGTTAGTCTCCCAAATTCATGATTTGTTTCAGTCAAGACGAATGGGCTAATTGGAGAGGCCGTTTACATCCCTGCTAACACGCAAAGGCGCGTCGCTTATACAGTTTCAGATTGAACCGAGAAATCTATTCGAAGGTAAATTTCGTATCTCCAAGAGTTTTACATCTCTGTGGATTTTCTTCGCAGTTAGAGTAAAATATTTTTCTCTGACTGCCGGACAGTGTACAGGGGAGATAACCGAATGGGTAAAAGTAGAATTTAATAATTACTTGGATAGCCAACATAGAAATATAAAAGGGTTTATTGCAGTAAGTTAGCAATGCAGTAGGAAGATTGGGATATTGTCCTTTCTTTGAATTGTGTGGCTTTCAGTTTGTCCTGTTTATTTGGGGGGGGGGGGGGCTTGCTTTCAAGTATTTTGTAGCATAACATTAGCTTTTTAATGTTGCATCCATATGCATTTTTTTTATTTAATCTTATCCGACGGAATTAATAATAACTCGAATGGCCAACATCTATAATATAAATCTCACCTGTCTGTTTAAATGTATGTATGTATGTATGTATGTATGTATGTATGTATGTATGTATGTATTATATACGGCATAATCACGTTGACACACCGGTTCTCGCTAGATCACCGAAGTTAACGTTGAGCCTGGCTAGTACCAGATGGGTGACCATTTGGGTATTCTAGGAGTTGTATGTGCTTTCCGCTTATCTCGGTATTGTTTCCAGTCGTCCTGAATGTCGACTCAGGAGACGTGTGGTTGGTGATTGCGCAACTCTTGCTACAACAATTTCATGCACAGGCACCCTTACCGTGGGTATCTATAGTCTGTCAAGACTGAAGGAAGCTATGTATATATGTATGTATGTTTGTCTGCCTAAAACTTTCGATAGAGGCGACGGATTTTCACGCGATCTTTATCGTTTTAAAGCTCAACCCTTCGAACGACAAATATTGAAAAATTGGCTAAAAACATTAATTTCTTCACCCTCAACTGAGCACTTTTCTGCATGGGGAATTGCTTTTTTCGCTGATATTTTCGAAAGTCATTCGCTCTTTTCGATTGACTAGCCTTAATTTAAATCTTCGTCACTTCCAGTTTGGCGATGGACACAACAGCAAAGACATTGTTTCTTTTCTTTTTCAAGTTCTTTTCCTCCTTAGCGGTACGGGTTCGAGCCTGCCTGCCTGCTACTTCTTTTCTTTTTTTTTCTTTTTTGCTCACCACACACCTCTAAACACTCGGACAACGATGGGCACCAAGGCTAGTAGATATATAAGTGTGATATAAAATAACACGCTTTTTTCGCCGATATTTTCGAAAGTCATCTCCCTCTTTTCGACCAACTAGCCTTAATTTAAATCTTCGTCACTTCCGGTTTGGCAATGGGCGCAACAGCAAAGACTTCACGTTTTTTTTTCACGTTCTTTTCCTCCTCCGCGGTAGGGGTTAGAGCCTGCCTGCCTACGACCCCCTTTTTTTTTTTGCTCAACGCACACCTACAAACACTCGGGCAACGCCGGGCACCCACGCTAGTAGAAATATAAAAGGGTTTATTGCAGTAAGCGAACCATGCAGTAGGTAAATTGGGAAATTATCCTTTCTTTGAATTGTATGGCTTTCATATACGATTTTCCAGTTTGTCCTGTTAATTTTGAAAATAAAAAATTTGAAAATACTTGCTTTCAAGTATTTCGTAGCATAACGCAAGCTTATGCATTTTTTGTAATCTTATCCGAAAGATATTATTAATGATAATAACTCAAGCAGCCAACACAGATATATTAAATGATTTATTATTGTATTAAGTGAACAATACAATAGGTTGTTATCGGTTATATATCTGGTTTGTAATGTATACGGGGAACGGCTGTACGCGCACTACAGATAAATTATGCATTTTATCATTAAAAAAAAAGGATGTACATTACAAGAATGGAGAACATTTTAAAAAATGAATCCAAGACCTTGGCATCTGCAGACATTTTTTTTTTTTTTTTTTTTTGTTTTGTTTTGTTCTTTCTTCTTTAATTGGCGTGTCTAAAACATGCTACTATAATAACGAGAAACGTGTAGTTGGTTGGTTGTTTTTGTGTTACGGCATATCAACTCTTCAGGTTATTTAATGCCGAATCCAGTGATTTTGAAGAATTTTTTTTTAATAGAATATATATTTTATTTTTCAAATCGGTTTCTATTTAACCAATAGTTGGGACCCTAACAGCTACTACAACTTCGGGTCAGAGTGGACATGCGAGTAATGGCAATTAAAGGGTGGCTCCACGCTCCCAAAAGCCCGCAAGCTGGGATCTCACCATCGGATATAGTTTAAGGTCATATCCAAGACCAAAAAGATTTTTTTTTTCTAACTGCTGACCATAAAATAAATGAAAATTGTTGTGACCTTATAACGTTTATCGTTCGCACTGTTATACAACAGAACGGGACTCAACAAAAAAATACATTAATAAGCAAAGAAGGATTGAAAGTAAAACGATTCCCGGACAACGCCGGGTAAATACAGCGAGTTGTTGTTAATAATAATAATAATAATAATAATAATAATAATAAAGCGACTATCATTTATATAAACCAGACCCCGTCTTCTACGCTTATATCTTCCTACATACAAATATACCCGGTGAACCAAGTGCAAGCGAGCTTCAAACAATTACACTTAAAAGGGTTGGGTTGTCATTTTTTTAAAAATGATCCCTCTGATGTATGTAGATAGCTGATGAATGTCTGGTATCCGATAGGATGCCCCATCCCCAACTAGAACGAATTAATAAGAAAAGAAAAGAAAAAAAGAGCAATGTTCAGCAATATAAAGGCATGAAAGAGCATAAGTAGGGCTATGGCAAGAGAATTTTTTTTTCATTATTTTGACTCTCGAGTATATATCAGTTGATATGTTTTTATATAGAGTGATGTGGTTCTCGGTTGATTAACTGTGTCTAATTATGTCGGATATATACTCAAGAGTAAAAACAATGTGAAGAATATTCTCTTGTCATAGTTCTAATCATAGGTAAAAATAAGTGACCTAGTTTTAAGTAGGAAGATTTTACCTGGCAGGTGTCACGTGATAAATGCAGATGAAGAGGGGAGTATTCTACGAATAGATTTTTTTTTCTGTTACTTTTTTGACAAAATTTTATTAACACGTCATGTTGATCAGAAAACAAACGAGAATATATGAGACACCAGTGTGATATTATTGGCGTACCAAAAAGCGGTCAGTTGGGTAATGTGTACCATAGCACCATATGCCGATATGTGTATTTGGGACTAAATGTCTATGGTTGGTTCTTCACTATTTGAACCATTTGTTTCTGTCTTTTTATGTTATATTTATATTTAATTGTTCATATGTGTGCGCGCGCGTGTGTGTGTGTGTGCGTGCGCGTGTGTGCGTGATACATGTATTTTAGACATACCTTAATTTCATGTGTCGTTGATCTTGTCCATCTGGAATTTATCTTGTTCTTGGTGGGGAGGCTGTTTGGACAAATATTCATTCACTTCCAAGAACGCTGGTTGGTTTTATATAATTTTTATTCACTTTCCAGGTATCAATTGCAGAAGAATGGAAAGTGAATATCTTTGCTTCGTGGTTAATTCTAGGTCTCCATTGTTATATTTAGGGCTTATTTTAAGAGAGAGTCTTATTATAAGTGATGCTTAGAGAGTCTTATTAAGAGAGAGTCTTAGAGAGATGTTGCTCTGTCTTAGAAAGAGAGAGAGATGTTGTTGTAAGAGATGTTGTTGTTTCTGTTATGAAGAGAGATTCATATATATAAAAATGTTCATTACTTAGATGTGTTGAAGCTCTTAGAGTGAGGAAACAGTCTTCAGACAGTCTTAGTGTTCACATTGTGTATGTAAGACGTGTATGTAAAGACATTTTAAACCACATGATATACAAGACATATAATAACAATTTTCACTTTACCTTTTGGTAGAATTACAACACAAAGACGACGTTTATAAAAACACATGATGGGTTTATTTCTTCTCACGACCGGCCGTGGTTTTCATCATCAAGAATTCAAAGCTTCACATATTAAGTTTCAAAAGTGACCGTCTCGCTTCTAAACGTTCGAATCCCAACTGCAGACTATCGTCTGTCGTCCTCAAACTCTCTTCTGATTATCCTTCAGTTTTTCCTTCAGTTTCTCTCAAGTTTCTAACTGTATCTAGAACTTCCCATTTTCCATGACGTCATACACATGTTAAAACATGTGTCTTCTTTCACGTGTTCTGGACATGCGTGTCCAAAACTTTTTCCTTTGTTTACAAAAGGAATTTTAACCTATATTCCCAGTTACCTATATTTCCAATATGTTAAAAACATGTTTATTAAATTATATTGTAGTTGCATTCCTCAATTGAATTTTTCATAACAGAATTGACAACGCAATTCTTTTCTTGAAACTATTTTATCTTTAAGCTAAACAATGGTTTGTTTTACATTCCATTTTCTAATCCTCTCTCGTAATCTATTTCTAAACCTAATTTACGAGGTTCGAATTTCGTCTATTCTATTTCATTTTCATTTTAACTAAATCTCTCTATTTTTATATTTACATGAAAAGGGGACCGCCCTTATCATGTAACATCCATTCTAAGACACGTCAGCTCCCTCCCTGGTAAAGAGGGCGGCCTGTTAATCCGTCCGCTCTGCTCAATGTCCAAATTTCAATTCCCCCTGTCATCTCTAGCTAACCTGATCGCGTGGTAACACACACGTACATGCGATCAGCTGATAAGATGCTTCCAGGAAACTTGTCTATGACATTATTTTACTATATTTTGACAGTCTTTCAACATTCTTCATATTCATCTATTGTTTATCTCTCAGATAGATAGATAGATAGATAGATAGATAGATAGATAGATAGGCGGATAGATACAGAAATAGATAGATCGATAGATCGATAGATATATCGATAATATACATAGATAAATAAATGGATAGACAGACTGATAAATAACTAACAAATACTTTCTTGCATTCGGACTACTACATAACACCAGCATACACGCCCATGAATGTTTCTCCCAGCTCTGAACCCCATCATTAACCCATTTATTTCAATTTTATAATTTCTTTAATTTTATATTTATTGGTCCCCCGACAAAAGGAGGGTGGACCTATAAATCCACTCTTCTCCGTTCGTCTGTTCGTCTGTCTGCACTTTTCTCAATAACTACGCCTTGGAATTTTGTTAAATGTTTGCACAAACATTAAACATGATATGATTAAAAAAGTAACAGAACGGATTTTCCTAAAAAAAAAAAAAACTCCGGTTACCACCCCCCAAGGGTGCCTTCCGGGTTAAAATGGCTAAAATTGATGCCTTGGATTTTTATAAAACTTTCTGAAAAATTGTAACTAACTGATTTCTATATAATTTTGTTTGTCTATACTTCGTGATAACTCTTGCGTGTGCCTCCAGGGGCTCTTTTAGGGCTAATAAAAACACTCCAGTTTTGGGACTATTTTACCATATTTGTCCAAAATTTTCTATTTGTGACTATTTAGCAGTTTTGCATGGTGCTGAACTCAAATTTAAATATGTTAAACCTTGAGGATTTGGGGGCTAAATGGGGGTGGGGGCAAATGATGGACTTAGTGATTTCATTTTTCGCATGGTGCAAAACTCAAATTCACATATGTTAAGGCCTAAAACTTCACCGTTTGTTCATTTTCACCAAGAGTTGACTCTCCTGGGGACTTGGGGGCTAAATAGGGGAGGGGGGCAATGCTAAACTTAGTCATTTTTTATGCCTCGTTCACTGTGCACTCACGGGGGACCATGCATGCTTCACTTGTTAGTTTTTGCAATGTTATCCGAAGCTATTTAATAACTCGTGCGGCCAACGTAGAAATATTTAATTTTGTTTTTTAATGAAAGCAAACAACGCAATGGGCAATTACAGATTGTGTAATTGGTTTGTAATGTATACGGGGAACGGCTGTACGCGTACTACAGATAAATTAAGCATTTTATTATAGAAAGATATACTTTACAAGATTGAAGATAATTTTCGAAACTAATAAATCCAAGTCGTTGGCGCCTGCAGACATCCGTTGCTTTATTTGGTTGTCTTGTCTAGAACCAGTTACCATTATATCAACAAATATCCAGATTCTTTTCTTCTAACTGCAGACCATAAAATCAAAGAATGCTCTTGTGCTATTCTCTGAAAGTATTTAATCATTATTTGAATGGTCGACACACAAATATAACAGTTCCATATTATTTGGATACATCGGACTATTGTTTTCATCTTGAGTGTGATTTTCACAACGTTTCGGTCGATGTAACTTCCGGCCTTCTTCAGGTGCATCTTGTCGAACTCGGTAATGTTTCTGTCGAACTCGGGAATATGGACGGAATTTCGAGCGGAACCCTTTATTTACTTCACGGGGGTAGCATGCTCTTGTTCCGTCAGCCATGACGGGATAGAGGTCCTAACTAATTCTATCCGGTCATGGCTGACGGAACAAGAGCATCCTACTCACGTGAAGTAAATGAAGGGTTCTGCTCGAAATTCCGTCCAAATTCCCGAGTTCGACAAGATAGTTTCTAATTCTAAAAGCCATCCAACAGTTGCCAGCATGTAAAATGGACATTAAACTGAATATGAGGAAAATTTTTTTTCTCTCTCCAATCTAATCGTATGAACAAGGAGGCATCGTAAACTATCCGTGTATTCTGCGAGTGTGTTTGTGTCAAGTAAAAAGTTACCAACTACACAAGAAAAACCCAGACAGATTATATATTCATTTTCGTATCGTTTTCGTGTCTTCTTTCATATTAAACAAAAACCGTCTGTGTGTCCAGCTAAAAGTTGCCAACTACACAAGACAACCCCATATATTTGATATATATATATATATATATATTCTATCCGGTCATGGCTGACGGAACAAGAGCATCCTACTCACGTGAAGTAAATGAAGGGTTCCGCTCGAAATTCCGTCCAAATTCCCGAGTTCGACAGAAACATTCCTGAGTTCGACAAGATAGTTTCTAATTCTAAAAGCCATCCAACAGTTGCCAGCATATAAAATGTCCATTAAACTGAATATGAGGAAAATTTTAAAATTCTTGTTTGCTTTATTGCTATTTCATTTTAGATAATCCGTTTCACTTGCGAGATTGAAAAAAAGAATAGTGTTTGTGGATTTATCCGGATCATCCGGAAATTTCATCAGATGTCCAGCTGGCTTCCACTTTAATTGTTTCACTTTTTAATGTACGTAATTGTCAGCCCGCCACCCCACCCCCACTAAAAACACACACACACACACACACACACAGGAACTCTCCTGTGTTTTTAGCCAAACATTTTATTTTCGCTAATTTTCGCCAAAACAATGTTTTCTTCTATATTTTTTTCTATTTTATCGTTTTTCATAATTTTTTGATATATTCATTACTGTAACATAGCAAGTAAATGTCATTGGTTTGCGTTGAAATTTAATACTCAAACTTTCTAATTTTGCTATTACCGTGCAGTTACAGCGTATTACTTTTTACCCCCTGAAGGTATGACGCGAGACTAAGAATTACTATTTACTATTGATTCCGTGTCTAAACGTCACTCCTTTTTGGATTGAAGTTTCGAGGTGGGATAGTTACAAATGCCAGCGGCTCTCATTAGAGGTTGGGGTACTAACAGGGATTTGGTAATTGTTTCTCCTCATGGCATTTCTGCGCGTGCGGGGACTAACAATAAACCTGTCCGTCAAATCTCACAGCGAGAGAAGTTAGTGCGCTGAAATGTCAGCAATGTTTTCTTTTTTCATTTCTTTTTTCTTTTTGTGTAATTTGAGTTGGGTTAATCTCGTCATTTGATATCGGCTTGATTGCACCGTAATGAGTGGGCGACTAGGCGATATGGCCACAACCTTTTCAATGGGAGCTACTTTTTTTCTCTCTCCAATCTAATCGTCTGAACAAGGAAGCATCATATGAGGGAAAACTATACGTGTATTTTGCGAGTGTGTTTGTGTCAAGTCAAAAGTTACCAACTACACAAGAAAAACCCAGACAGATTATATATTTATTTTCGTATCGTTTTCGTGTCTTCTTTCATATTAAACAAAACCGTCTGTGTGTCCAGCTAAAAGTTACGAACTACACAAGACAACCCCATATATTTGATATATATATATATATATATATATATATATATATATATATATATATATATATATATATTCTTTTTGTTGTACTATCTTATCAAGATATATACACATTATTTTTTTTTTAATTTGTTTTTGAGGTTACCAAAAATAGAATTAGTTGTGTGTGGTGGGAGGGATATTTAATAGTAATCCGTCAATACATCTTCAATTGCCAAAAAAAAAAAAAAAAAAGCGAAAGAATAAAGAGAAAGAAGAGAGAAAAGCAAAAAGGGAGGGAGAGAGAAAGAGGGAGAAGTTGGAGGAGAAAT
>NC_136498.1:118516552-118544052 GCF_053919585.1 Euprymna scolopes | reverse complement strand
TTTAGTGCATAAGTCTGGGAGGGATGTTAAGTTTTGTCTCAGAATACCCCCCCCCCCGATAATTACCGATAATCTATCATCGGTAAAACCATTTTTTCCATGTAGTCGCTTAGAAACAATAGAACAATAGAACAATAGAACAGTGGGCTGTGAAAATTCTACTGTGGGTAAGTTGATAGCGTGTTTTTTTTGTTTTTTGTTTGTTTGTTTTTTTTTTGCTTTTTTTTGTTTTTGTTTTTTGTTTTTGTTTTTTTGCTTTTTGTGTGCATGAGGTGGTCTGTCGGTTCAAACTCCGCACGTAAATTTCTTAACATTAATGTTTTTCGTTAACTGTAAAGAATTTTATAAGACTTGAAAATTTACGTGTTTCTTTTTTTCTTTCTTTCTTTCTTTATTTGCATGACATAGTCTGTAGGTTCCTACCTCGCACGTAAAATTTCTTTCGTTAACTGGAAAGAAGTTTATATAAAATAATTTTATAAAAGAAACAGTGGGTTCTCTAGAGTGCAATGTAGAATAACATATATTTTGAACTAAGTTAATGCATGGAAGCATGAAGATTCCTTCCGGGCGATTTCACGGATTTCGATGACAATAAAAATATTGGAGTGTGAAATATTCGTTGATCGTCATATAATCCTAGTCAACGTCGAATCTCCCTGCTAGTCATTTTCTAACTAGGAAAGATGAAAACAACAGGTGTCCAATAATAATGATAAGTTTAATAACAGATTGGTTAAATTAATAATTCAAACGATATCGTAATAATCAAACGTATGAAGTCACAACAAAGGCGTGTTGTGTTTGCCAAGACGAAACGGCTTTACAATCATTCGTCTGAATCAGTGCGACCTGCCATTCCCGACGACGGCAAACTTGGACATCTTTTATTCCCCTTATATTGTTGGTCTCTCGGAAAGCGTCGGGTACTTAATCATGAACGATTGTGATTGCTTGTGAATAGAAAAATGTTTGGATGACAAAAAGAATGTTATCGAAACGAATTAGCTATTTTAGTGAGAGAGAGAGAGAGAGAGAGAGAGAGAGAGAGAGAGAGAGAGAGAGAGAGAGAGAGAGAGAAATTTACATTATAAATTTTGTAATATTCTATAATATAAATCTCACCTATCTGCTTAAATGTATGTATGTATGTATGTATGTATGTATGTATGTATGCATAAAACTTTCGACAGAGGCGACGGACTTTAACGAGATCGGTATCATTTCGAAGCTCGAGCCTTCGGATAACAAATATCGAAAAATTGGTTAAAAACATTAATTCCTTCACCTCAACTGGGAATTTTTCTACAGGGAAGGGTCGCTTTTTTCGCCGATATTTTCAAAAGTCATGGACTCTTTTCGATTGACTAGCCTTAATTTAAACATTCGTCACTTTCCATTTGGCGATGGGCGCAACACCAAAGACGTTACGTTTTTTTTTCACGTTCTTTTCCTCCTTCGCGGTACGGGTTCGAGCCTGCTTACCTACTACTACTTATTTTTATACTCAACACACACCTCCAATCACCTGGGCAATGCCGGGAAACCAGGCTAGTTTTTAATATAAAACAAAATGTAAGGAGAATAGGTCAAACAAAATCAGTGATGATTTAATGATGACATCAGATAATGAATAGAAAAGAGATTTTAAGATAGACACGTAATCAGTCAAAGAGGTTGAGTTAGTAGTGAGCGGGTTAGATAGCGACGGTCTCTGTACTCCGAGGAAGCTATCGGGCACAGGAAATAGCAAGAACGTAATAATAAAGTACTGTGTGCAACTCCAAAGTCAGTGAACATCAGGAAATAACAGTTGCACAAAAATATAATCCGTATGTTGATTGCCATATAAAAATGTGAAAATTCAAAGACTCATGTTTTCTTTTTTATAACCTTCGCATATTTCCTGGATTTTTTTTTCCATTACAGCTGTTTCATTAGTGGGTAGGCAATTTTACGATTTTATGTCCATAAAAATATCCTGTCGCCACCAACTTCTTCAGATGTTTATCCATTAGATTTTTACAACAAAAGGTATAATATATATATATATATATATATATATATATATATATATATATATATATATATGTTTTGGAAGTTTTTTTAAAACTATAGAAAAAATATTATTTTCTATTTTTTATCATTCGTTAGAAAACTATTTAGTCAGTAAGTCATTTAATAACCTGCAATCACTGCATCAACTTGCTCTCTCGAATTCACTATAGTATTAATGTTAATTTAAGGGATCATCAGTTGTTTACCATGAAACACTGTTTCGGGGATTTAAAAACAAAACAGTATATTAAATCATGGCTCCCCAGCAGTGTTGATCAAACACCACCTTCCTCAATCTTAAGAAGACATGTTAAAAATAATATTAGATCTAGTTTCGTATTCTTAATTAATTTAGCTAACCTATTCATGTATATATATATATATATATATATATATATATATATATATATATATATATATATATATATATGAGCAAACAGTTAATAAAACATGTTAAAAAACACTTTGAAAAAGAGTTAAAAACATATTTAATCTGAAAAGGAAACACTTGATAAGTGGATAGTCCTTAATCCGCGGAGTTTCGAAGAAATACTTTCCTTCTCATCAGAGGGTAGGAATTAGCAAAATGCTGGATTGGATTTTGCATACAAAAGTATTTGATGAACAACGAGTTAGTCAAAGATCTTACTTGATAACAAAAAGTGAAGTAGAGGGAGTATGGTGAAGAAAAAGGTGATTACATATGAATGGATAGTCTGGTGAAAGGTAAATAATCCAATGACGGTAAAATCCAAAAATATAAATCCAAGAAAGTTTCCTTTTACATCTGTTTGAGATTATTTTATAAATATTAATTCTTTAATATTTTTAATATACTTTAGTTTTACCATCTTGGATCATTTTGATAAATTTAATTGTAATTTTTTATTTTATATATATATATATATATATATATATATATATATATATATATATATGTATATATACATATATATATATATACATATGTGTGTGTGTGTGTATGTGTGTGTGTGTGTATTCATAAGTTTTTGTTTTGCTTTCAGTTATAGCTGATGCACCCGAGTCATATGGATATATATATATATATTTTTGAAATCGCAACTTTATAATATATAAAAATCGATAGAACATTAACTCTATAATAATATATACGAAATCTGCAAGAATTAAAATATCATATTTAAGCGTACTTTACGACCCGAGCGTCCCTGCTACCTGATTTAAATGCTTTTGCAGTTTTAACAAAAGAGCTACAATAATATCAGAGCGTCTCCATTTACGCTGAACATCTACAGAATGCCAACATCAATATATTACATATGAATGAATACCCTTTGGAATTTCCACAGTTCCCGCTCGTTATTATTATTATTATTATTAATATTATTATTATTATTATTATTATTAAAAAATATATTTTTTTAAATTATAGTAATAATTGTGTTAACAACTTGATTATTATTGTTGCGCATTCTAAGTTACAGTTAAAAGTCGGTCACTTAAGGTTACATGCGCAGATCATGATGTCATAATCATTGGATCGCTACCGCCGTCTTGACGTTTAAAAATAAATGTTTAAATTTTAACTGTATTTCTCGCGGTTAACGTTAGCCGTGTAGGGTTGTTCCTTGCTAAAGGAGTCAGAGATGTCGGGTTGGAATTTCCCGGCCGGCAGTAATCGTGACATCCTGCACTGATGATTACTGTAAGTATTAAAACATAATTATAGTAATAATCATGACTATCGTTTAATTGTTATGACCTTCCATTTCATGTAATAAATAATTTTACCAAGAATTCTTCATAAGTTTTGGTTTCGGTTTCGATTATGAGCTGATGGCACTTAAATCATATGTATATATACTAGCAAAAGTACCCGTCGTTGACTGGGTTCAAAAACAGCCTACAGAAAATGGACTCTGATTTATGAAAGTATGATAGGTTATGAAAAGGAAGGGTTGTAAAGAGATATCTTCGAATTTGGGAGTATCAAAACCAAAGCAAAATATGATGAAAGTAAAAATAAAATAGATAAACCCCATAATGTATTATACCATACCTGTTCACACTGAAACACTTATCACAATATTCTGTGGATCTATATTAAAAAACCTTGTTAAACTTTGTGACATATTTCCATTCTATGGAGGTCAGGCGCGAACGAACACTCCATAATTTTATTATACTATATTTCAAATCAAAGTATACTTACGCAGATAGATATGAAAAGTCTTAATTAAAGTTTGTGTCTATTTCCATTCTATGGCGACCAGGCGCGAACGCAAACCCCACAATTAAATTATACCATCCCTATTTAAGTTAAAACATACTTATCAAAGTATTATTATGTACATCTTGATCAAAAACATTTGTAAACGTTTTTTATTAATTTTTTAATTTTTTTATTTCCATACTTTATGGATCAGACGCGAACTCAGACCCCACAATTTTAATGAATCGTCATTATGCCAGATCAAACATACCCATTCCTGTGTCTCGATACATCTTCTATCATTATATGTGATCAGTTTTCTATAATAGTCAACCATATAGGATCCTATTCGTGACCAGACACACACACATATGTTCAGCTTTATATATATATATATATATATACTTGTTTATTGTTATATAAACATGCTCACATCCCGCTGCTACAAATAGCCACTTGTTTCAATCAAACAACAGATATCATCAGGCAGCGACTTGACTATTCAAAAGTTCAATGAATAAAGATTATTCATTGAACTTTTGAATAGTCAAGTCACTGCTTGATGATATCTATTGTTTGATTGAAACAAGTGGCTATTTGTAGCAGCGGGATGTGAGCATGTTTATATAACAATAAACAAGTATTATCAGCTCTTTTTATTGAGCACTATCTAACAACCTCGTTGAATTCATTAGTCCATTACTTTTGAATATAAAAAACCCGAGTATATATATATATATATATATATATATATATATATATATATATATATATATATATATATATATATATATATATATATATTTCATTATATATACAGCACAGCTAGTCACGCACATATAAAAATATACTCGTCATATAACTGTGTATTACGAATACATCTCCCTCGCTTTGCGACACTCGGAGTCTACCTTTCAGTAAGGCCTAATAGCCACTTGAGGATAAGGAATAATGTGTGTTTGATAGACTGCGAGACATACATCGTGATAGTGGAACTTGGATAAGGTTTATTTAAGAGAACTTGCTTACATTAGACTTGAAACAACCATGTTATAGTCAGCTGAGAAGCAGACCTGCGCTATTGTGTTCCAAAGACGGACTTTCCTAGAAAATAACCATTGCTCGTTTATTTTTAGGTACTGGTAGAGAGTGAATCGTTTTATTTGCCTTTTGAATATATATCTGTATATATATATACATAAATAAATCGTTTTATTTATAAATATATACATAAATAAATTTTTATTGGCCTTTTAAATATATATATACATATATATATATATATATAAATTGTCTTATTTGTCTTTTAAATAAATTTATACATAAATACATCGATTTATTTGATTTTTAAATGAACATATACGTAAATAAATCGTTTTATATACCTTTTAAATAAATATATACATAAATAAATTCTTTTATTTGGTTTTTTAAATAAATATATACATAAATAAATCGTTTTATTTGATATATATATATATATATATATATATATATATATATATATATATATATATATATATATATATATATAAGTGAAATTGTATGTCTGTGTTTGTGTGTGCATTTGTTTGCGTGTGTATGTTGTTTAATTGGGTTTGAATTTGCGATAAGCTCTGATTCAACAAATCTCCGGCGCGGTTTATTTGAAATAAATTTAACTACTTTTGCTTGTTTAAATTCAAAGGTGTGATTATGCTGCAATGAATGAGAGAATAATGCACTTAGAGAATTGCTATTTTTTTATCTCTTTTATGTTCATAGAGCCTTTTTTCTAATTAACGCTGAGTTTCACCAACGTCTCTATGATGGCAATTTTGGCAAGGAATAGTGTATATGCCTGCATTGGAAACTGGTTTGTTTTGGAGATGTTTTATTGTTTTTAATATTTATCTTATAGTTTGTGATGTGGTTTGTATGATTGGAATTCCTTGTTTGTTTAGTGTGTTGCAAATTATTGTATTATTATTGTGTGTTGGTAAAAGAAGATGTCTGTTAATGAGAGAAAAGTCTGGTGTAAATGATTTTTAATTATTTATCCTGGAAAATATTTGTGTGGCTTTCCGCTTAGCATTTAATATGGAATATGTAGGACATTGCAAGGTTTTCGAAGTGTTTCGGTGTGTGGTTCGGGCCGGACCTCCAGTTGGACAAGAATTGGTCGGAAGTACAGACTAAGGTCGAGTCGTCGGTTGGGACTTGGATTCGGAGGAAATTGTCCTTAAAGGGTCGCACGAAGGCATGTGCTACGTACGTGTTTCATTTGATCCTTTACCGTTTATCTGTTCTTTCCCTGCCTGCGGAACGCTGTAAGGCTTTAGAGCGCCTCCTTTTCAAACTTCTATGGAAGGGAGGAAAGCTGTATGTCCGCAGACAGGTCTGTACGCAGAAGCTTAGCGAGGGAGGCTTGGGGATGCCTTATTTGCAAAGCCACAAGCACGCAGAAAGATTGGCGTTCCTGAGGCGGACACTGATGGAGGAAACGCACTGGGTACCAGTCGTGGAACAGGCTTTTCCATGGCTCATATCCGCCCCTGCCGCTGAAGGTCGCAGAAGACCGGTGGGGGAACGGTGTTTCCTGACCGAATGCCGAGCCGTCCTTAGGGCATTGCCGGGGTCCAGGAACCTTGCACGGCCTAGGTGGAGGCTATATGAGGAGTTAGTGGTGGGGACTGCAAAAGACCCGCTGATGAAGCGGCTACATCTGTCGAGGGGGGAAGTTCTCTCGCTTTGGAATTGGGTGCCTGCCAGTAGCTACATCAATAATTCTGAATTTTCAATTACGTGGAGGCTAGTCCGGGATGCGTTGCCACTCTTTGGCAGACTAGCCAGGGATTGTAGGGATAGTGAATATTATTATCCCCCGTGCCCACGCTGCAATGATGAAAAGGAGGAGGAGACGAGAGAACATGCGTTCTTTCTTTGCAGTGGGGTGCGGAGTCTCTGGGAGTATATCAGAGGGGTAACGGCTCGCATCGACCCTGAGCGGTCGGTGCCACTTGATTTAGCGTACGTAGTCGACAATGTGGACCCGCCGTTTGACAGGGAGAAACGGGCGGTGTTTCTAGCGATCCTAGCGGTAGCTCGGTTAGTGACGTGGATTACACGTCTGGGCATTATCTATGAGGGGCGATCTGTTTCCGATCAGGATCTGGTTGTTTATTTTAAGCATCAACTTAAAATAAAAATCAGATGTGATTGGAAAAGATTGTCCCGCATAGACTTTGATAGGAGATGGGTGCACAACACTAGTTTGTGCATCCGACGAGGAGCTAGGTTCGAGTTCGCGTTTCCACCCTAGTGGTATTGTTCCTAAGGTGCTGAGGTTTGTTTTTTCTCGGAACCCAGCCCCTTATGTTAAGTAATATAAGGTTAACCTTATAAGATGGGTAGGAGTAGGCTAGGTAGGTGTGTAACCACCAAGAGTGGATAGCTTGTGCTTTATTAGGGCCTAGACTAGGGTAGTATGCGTGTTGATCCCGTTCCCATAGTCTTATTTTTCATTAGATTGGCATGAGGAGAGCTTCCAAAGATGTCCAGTCCACTTGTTTTATTTTGTCCCCGGCCTATTTTTGCCCATTACGCACTTTATCTTGGAAGACGCCATCCATCCCTTTTTACCCTGACCCCACACAAACCCTTAGGTCCTACACTCCCCTCTAGGGAACGACCTGCTTGCTTTCACGTCTTACCCCCGGGGGAGAGGAGCGGAAGACAGTGGGCGTTTCACACGACAGACCAGCTGTTAGGTAGGGAGGGTCCCTTACTAACCTGCCCCCATAGGCATTTTGTTTATTTGCTTTCTTTTTCTTTCTTTTTGGGTGTTTTCTAGTTTGCCCCCCTCCCCATCATCTCACCCCCATTTTAAAATTTAAAAAAAAAAAAAATTACTTTATTTTGATAATAAATAAGTTTTATTTTGTTCTTGTACATATTTGTTTTTCAATTTTTTCAGCGTGAATGTCGCCCGCCATCCCGTAAGCTGGGGAGCTGTTATTTTAAGTAGGTCCTGGTAAGAATGTTAGGCGGTTTTGCAAATAGTGCGTGATGGAAACTCTAGTGTAGGTTTTACTTAATAAAGGACTTGCTATCAAACACAAGTCTAGCCTAGGACTAGCAAAGACCCCTATTTTTCCCCACTTCCCCTTACTGGCCCTGGTGCCTAAGTTGTTGCGGACCCCAAATAAGGCCTTGGCAGTAGATAATGCCAAGGTCGGGGCCGTAACGACTAAATACAAGTTCGCCGTTTGCTACGTCACGGACCGCATTTAATCCTTCGCCGCCATCTTGGTTACTGATCTGAACTACGCCGCCATCTTTGTTCAACACAATATCTCAGAACTTAAGAGGTTAACTACGCCACGGACCGCATTTGACTCTTGGTCGCCATCTTGGTTACTGATCTGAACTACGCCGCCATCTTTGTTCAACACAATGTCTCAGAACTTAAGAGGTTAACTACGCCACGGACCGCATTTGATTCTTGGTTGCCATCTTGGTTACTGATCTGAACTACGCCGCCATCTTTGTTTAACATAATGTCTCAAAACTTAACAAAAATAGTCTGTGACAAGGCTAGAGGTGTGGACATGTGCATACACACGCAAATATTCCGCATCTTCAGTTCCTCGCGAATAATTGTGTGTACAGTTCCCACACTGACATCAAACTGTGCACTTATTGTCTCTATAGAGACACGGCGGTCCTTATCCATGAAATTCTTTATTAAGTAAATTAACTCTGATCTTCTGACTTCCTTACTCCTTCAGCACCTCTCATCATCCCTCACAAATCCCTGCCTTCCTCGAATCACTTATGCCCCTCAAAACTTAATGTTGGTTCATGCAAGATAACCCAAAAGCAGCCTGAAGCATTCCATACGTTTCTATGACATTTTTCCAAGTTCCGAACATATTTTATTGCATATCGTTCTTTAAAGTGTCTTTGGGTCCAGATTGTATTTTTTTTACTTCACTAGCTATGAAAATAAGGCTTTAGTAGGGTGTATTCCAATTTCTGCTGTAACTGTTAATTTACACCTGAAATCATAAAACTTGATCTGTCATCTCAAAAAATGTATAACAATAACGTTCTAAATTTTCAAGAGGCTACGACAATTTTAAATGCCTGTACAAAAAAATCAAGAAACATAACGAAAGCACCTCGTATATATATATATATATATATATATATATATATATATATATATATATATATATATATATATATATATATATATATATATATATATATATATGCATAGATCATCGTATAACGATTAGATCACTCTCTGACTGGCGTAATGAACATTTAAAAATTAAAATGTTTAAAATTCACCGCTATTTCACGCGGTTAATGGTAGCCGAATGGATACGGGCTCCGCTAATCGAGCCAGAGATGTCTCGTGTCGCGGGGTTCAAATCGTTCGGCTGGTGTTAATCGTGACACCCTGCACTGAAGAATCCCGAAAGGATGAAACACTAGTGTCTGTAGGTATTTCATTATTGTAGTAAAAACATAATTATATATATATATATATATATATATATATATATATATATATATATATATATATATATAGGGTGAGCCAAAAATAGAAAGTGTTCCTATTTACAATGCCTCCTCACAGGACAGAGTTAGACACCAGGGTCGTTTTTTAATGTGGAGAAAAGGAACAAAAATAAAAATTGTCTCAGTTGTGAAGAGTTTCTTCGCCACTGACAGAGAACAAGAAATTAAAGTGTGTATCTGAAGAGCAGATACTACACTTTGATCTTGTTTATATATTTTATTGCTTTTAAAATTTTTGAGAATACAATTAAGTAAAAAACAAAAGATTTTTAAACAACAAAATTAGGCACAAGGCCCTACAAGAGATTGGGGAGGGGAAGGGTTCAGGGTCTTTGTGACACTAAAGTGATTAAAAGTAATAAATGTAGACTTTGGAGTCTTACTCTTGACTGGCAACATTTACCAAAATACCTCATTTACTCTATGGATCTTAAACTAAATAATAAATCCCCAGCGTTTAAGAGTCAAAAACATATTTACAATTTATAAACACTTTGATCTTGGCCCGAAGGCCAAGAATACTAGAAAGTGTTTGTCGAAGCGTAAGAGGCAAATATCAAAGCTGTGTAAATCAAGCAGGAAAACAGTTTAAGCACTTGCGTTAATAAATAACATTTAATTTTCATTAATTATCTTTTTATATATCGTTTTACGTATACGTGATCTCTAAAAAAAAATGTGTTTTACTGCTCACCTACTTTTGGCTCACACCACATATATATTTATATATATATATATATATATATATATATATATATATATATATATATATGTGTGTGTATATATATATGTGTGTGTGTGTGTGTGTGTGTGTGTGTGTGATTTTATTTGTTTTTGTTAGCGATACTTTTTGAATGAATTTAACTACTTATACGAAAGTGCATTTTTACCTAAATGCGAGTTTTCCCTTTAACCAATTTGGTATCCCCTAAATGGAGAGGCCCTCCCCTGTCGGTGGGGCATTAGAATACACCGACTGCCCCCCCCTGCAGAGGGTAAAAGTCCCTCAATGGGGGTCCTGGATATGACCTTAAACTATATCCAATGGTAAGGCCCCAGCTTGTGAGCTTTAGGGAGTGTGGAGCCACCCTTTAATTGCCATTGCTCCCAGGTCCACTCTGACCCGGAGTGGTATTACCTGCTAGGGTTCCAATTATGGGTTAAATAGAAACCGACTTGAAAACAACAAATATATTCTATTAAAAAATTTTTCTTCAAAATCTTTGGATTCGGCATTAAATAACCCGAAAAGGGTTGATATGTCGTAAAACAAAACCAACCAACCTAAATGGAGAGCGGTATATATATATATATATATATATATATATATATATATATATATATATATATATATATATATATATATATATAATATATGGCTGTCAACATGATGGTTCTAGGTTCAATCCTCAGCTTGGGAGAGGTGCTAGTCTAGCGGCATTGATGAGTTGTGATACAAGGAAACAGGACTGTATGTCGATGATTATGTATATATATATATATATATATATATATATATATATATATATTTATATACATATATATATACATATATATATATATATATATATATATATATATATATATTTATATACATATATATATATACATATATATCTACATATATTTATATATATATATATATATATGTATATGTATATATATATATATATATATATATATATATATATATATGCCTGCAAATATCTGTATATATTTTTGTTTTTATCTCTCCATCTACCAATATGTACTTCTCTCTGTTTATTACTGTTATTATGTCAGCATGCGTTTCTATACCTTCTACTTCAGTTTTTCCCCATTGCACGTTGCCTTTCAAAACGGGCAACACCGAAAAAAAAAACTAAATGGAGAGCGGTATATATATATATATATATATATATATATATATATATATATATATATATATATATATTATTTTAAAAATTTAATTATTCACTGACACATGTTTCTGTCGTCTACGACTCATCAGTGACTGTATTTAGCGAGATTTGAAATCGGGACCCCATGATCAGAACTCTAAACCTCTAACACGCAGCTACTTCGCAAGACTGTTAAATGTATTTCGTTTTTATGTGGATGCTTTTATTTTATTTTTTGCTTGCGACACTTTTTGAATGAATTCAATTATTTATACGGAAGGGCATTTTTACCTAAATGAGAGTTGGGAATAATTTTCCCTTTAACCAATACTAAGCATATGTTGAGATTAAATGTAATCGGGTCTGTTGGGGGGGGGGGCTACTACTGTTTCTGAATGTATGAATTCTAAAACATGACAACTTTTATTCAATTAATTGTAGACATTAAATAGTTTATTTGTCTTTGGCATTCCATAATTCCGAAACACGAAACAAGACAAAACGAAATGAACAAGGACATTCGTTTTATTCAACAGATAAAGAACCAGACGTACAGACACGCGGACAGACAGGCAAAAAGACACGCGGACAAATAGAAAGAGCGAGATGAAAACGGTTCTCTTTTTCGGTAATAAACGGTAGTATTAGAAGTACGAGAAATGTGACTGCTTATAGCATTCTTTGTGGTCGACAACAAGAAGGAGACGAATGCGATAGAGTAGCAGTCGGAGTTCAGAAGTACTTTAAAACATCAGCCGTGACAAACATCAGTTATAAAAAAAAACGCGCGAACTAAAAGCTGGCTGTAAAAATACCAACATCGGTTACCGGTTCAGATAAAAGTGTATTTGTGTCCATTTTAATCCACAAAATAGAGGCCATCTTAAAAAAATTATATATGAATTTATATTAAAATTACCCTGACTAAAGAAAGGTGCCCGGTCGTTCACGTTAAACCGTCCTCTTTTCATATCCTATCTATCTATCTATCTATCTATCTATCTATCTATCTATTTATTTATTATATCGCTCACTAGGAGTTCCCACACAGGTCATCAACAGGGATTGCTCGCTGATAAAAACCGGTGTTGTTCCCCGGAGTCTGAGTAATAATAAGTCTCACCAGATTTCCCGTAATCATGACCTTTTTGACAATTTTTGCAAATAAATTTGCGTTATCGCACCAGCCATTTTCCATACTCACTGGCTATGATCATTGACCTTCACTGGGATTTGGGTGGCGATAAGCATTCCCAAGGTCTCAGATTTCGCACTCATCCAGTGGAGGTCTAGTTAGTACTTTCTCTGCTCGGTCTTTTCATCCTCCGTGACTCTTCTAGACTATTTGATTTAGTGCCAGCCGATGCCGGCACTACAACTTTTTGTGGGGTGTGATGAGGCGGGGGTGAAGAATATGGGTAAGGGGAGAAGTTAGAGGAGGAAAGGATGACGAATGAGATGGGGGTGGAGGGAGATAGGAAGGGGAGGAGGATGGAGATGGGGAGGGGAGGGACATAGGTATTATTATTCACTCTCTAGGCGTTCTTACACAGGTCATCATCAGAGATTGCTCACTGATAAAATCGGTGGGGTTCCCTGGAGTCTGGGCGACAGCAAGTTTCTCCAGATTTCCAGTTGTCCTCACCTCTTTTGACAACTTTTGCAAATAAATTTTCGCCATCACAACAGTCGCTTGCCATTGATTTTTCGCCGACTGTGACCATTGGTCTTCACTGGAATTTGGGTGGCAATAAGCATCCTCAACGTTCGTCCACTCCGCACTAATCCAGTGGAGGTCTGGTAAGTGCTTTCATACCTCGGTCTTTCGATCCTCCTTGACCTTTCGACATTTTGGGGGAGGTGAGGGGAAGGAGAGAATTATGGGCATAGGGAAGGTAAGGGAGATGGGAATATGAGGGAGATGAGAGGGGGAGAGAGATGAGAGGGAGATGGGAAGGGGAAGATGGGAAGGAGGGAGATGGGAAGGGGGTGTAGTCAATCTACAACTTCGTAGCTTCAGTTTTCTTGATTTGGTTTTGGTTTTATTTCTCTTGCATCTTCTATATGCCTGGTTGGCGATTATCATTCTTGTAGATTAAGTTTCTGCATTCGAGAGTTTTCTTTAAGATTTCCGCTGTTTTCAGCATTACTGTCCATTGCATAGTCTGAACCTTCCCCCTGATTCCGATTTCTCCTAGTCTTATTTCCAATTTCTTTGGTACTGTTCCTAATGCTCCTACAATTATTGGTATTATGCCGATTTTCTTCAGGTTCCATATTCCGTTTAGTTCTTTGGCAAGTTCCGCATTTTTTGTTTCGCTTTTCTATCTCTTTGACCATCACTCTGTGGCCTGCTGTGACGGCAAAATCTACAATTTGGCAGGTTCTTTTTTTCTTGATGATTATTATCACGTCTGGTCTTTTTGCTTGGATAGGTTTTTCTGTTTGTATCTCCATATCCCAAAGAATTTTTTAGTTTTCATTTTCCGTTATAGTTTCTCGCTTGTGTTTAAATCATTTGTCTGCGTGTTCAAGACGCAGTCGTCTGTATCATTCCCTGTAACGCTTCTTCATTATATTGTATACTTGTATTATTCTCCGTATTCAAGGGGTTTCCTTAACATTTCAGCTGTTTTCATTATCGTTAGTCGTTGTATTTTTGCAGCCATTCCTCTGATTCCAATTTCTGCCATTCTTTTTTCAACGTTTTTCGGAATTGTTCATAGTGCTCCTACTATTACCGGCATTATTTTGATTTACTTCATCATCCAAATCCCTTTTAACTCTCTGGCTAGCTCCGTTTCTCCTTTTCTTTCATAATCACCCTGTGGTCAGCTGGGACAGCGAAATCTACGATTTGACAGGATTTTTCTTTCTTGTTAATTATTACGACATCTGGTCTTCTTGCTTGGATGTGTTTGTCCGTCTGTATATCCATGTACATATTGTGGTTCTCATTTTCGGGTGCTGTTGCTGGTTTATGCTTTACCATTTGTCTGTACGTTCAAAATGCAGCCGTTTGCACAATTTCCAGTGCACCACCTCCCCACCTGTGTTATGCCTGTTTTTTGTATTCCTTTTGAGCCAGTTTGCTGCATTCACTAATTATATCGTTTATCGTTTCGTCTCTTTGTCCGCAGAGTCTGCATTGCTGTTTTCTTGTGTTTTATCGATCTTTGCTTTGATATGGTTGGTTCTTATCGAGTTATCTTGTGTGCACTTAGTAGAGATTCGGTTTCTCGGTTTATATGTCCTTTTCGCATCCATGTCCAGGTGTTTTCGTTATTCTAATCTTTTGTCATTCTTATTAATCCTCCGTGGAGTTGTTTTTCTTCCCACTTCTCTCTTCTCGTTATGTTGTTTGTCTCTCTGTTTTCTGTTGTTGTTGTTCTTTTTCAGTGTCTCTCGCTGTCATAGTTATCCTTTCCGTATTTTGCATTATGTATTTTTCTAGTTCTTTTTTGTGCCATTCACAGTCTTCTATGCAGACCAGTCCCCTCCTGCCGTCTTTCCTTTTCACGTAGAGTCTGTCAATATCGCCCTTTGGGTGTAGTGCATTATGCATGGTCATGAGTTTCCTGGTCTTCTGGTCGAGCTGTCTCAGTTCTTCTTTAGTCCACCCTATAAACGGTCCAGAGTATCTTACTAGAGATACTGCCCAAGTTATTTATACCTTTTATTAGGTTTCTGCTATATAATTTCGTTTCCAGGAGTTTTCTTATTCTCCTGATGTATTCCTTTCCAATTCTCTCTTTCATTTCTGTTGCTTTGATAGTGTCCGCTTCCAGAATTCCTATTTATAGTCGTCTTGTTCCCCTAGCGACCTCATCTCCGTTTGGTTAGGTAGTTCCATGCCTTCTGTCGTTTCCAGTTTTCCCTTTCTTATAACTAGTAGTGCGCACTTTTCCATTCCAAATTCCATTTGGGTATCTTGGCTGAAGATCCTGGTAGTGTTAATTAGTGTCTCTACCTTCTTTTCAGCCCTTGCAAAAAGTTTTAAATCGTCCATGTACATCAGGTGGTTCTTTCTCTGTATTGGAAAACTTGTGTCCGGCTTGCCACTTTCTCAGAATACTATTCAAGGGCATCATGGCTATGATGAACAGTAGTGGTGATAGTGAGTCTCCTTGGAATATGCCTCTTTGTATGTTAATTTCTGTTATGTGTCGTCCATCAGCTGTCAATTCCAGTCTCCATCTTTTCATTACATTTTCTATTACGTTGATGATCCCGCTTGGTATTTTATACATTTTTAGGCATTCTATTATCCATGCTTGGAGGATCCTATCGTACGCTTTTTTTAAGTCGATCCATGCCATGGCTAAATTCTTTCTCCTTTTTACATCCTTTAGGTTCTTTTAATCTATATATAGCAGATCATGTTTTTCTCTTTTTACTTTTTGGCATCCTTTCTGTTCCTCGGGGATGCGTCCACAATTATTCAGGGAGTGGTAGATTTGTTCCCTCACTTGTGCTGTCAGTATCTTCCACATAGTCGGTAAGCAAGTGATCGGCCTATAGTTGCTGGGGACGGTTCCTTTCTCTGCATCCTTATGTAGTAGTGTAGTTCTACCTTTTGTCATCCAGTCTGGCACGCTTGCTTCCTGTATACATCTTCTCGGGTTTTCGGCTAGCCTTTCATGTAAGGTTGTGAATTTTTTAACCAGTATGCATGTATCCCGTCGTGCCCTGGTGCTCTCCAGTTTGCCATTTTTCCTATGGTTTTCTGGTTTGTTTTGTTATTATTATTATTATTATTATTATTATTATTATTATTATTATTATTTACTCACAAGGAGTTCTCACAGGAGTAACTAGGATTTTTCACACGGACGATTGCTCACTTGTAAAATCAGTTTTTGTTAGAGTTGAATTGATAACAAATTTCTCCAGATTTCTAGCAGTTAACCTCCATTGCACAATACTTTGTATTATCGCAACAACCGTTTACTATAAAATGTTAACTGATAATAGCTGGCGGATTTTTTTAATAGTTTGTGTGACAATATAACCTCTTGAATATTTACTACTCCTCTTCCCCCTTCTTTCTTTTTTACATAGACGGTCAGAGTTCTCATTTGGATGCTGCACGGTGCACGGTGATTATTTTGCTGATTCTTTGGTGCCTGCATCTGAGGTTCTTCTTTTCTTCAGTTTTAAAAGGTCCATAGTATTTTACTGGGATACTGTCACAACATCCATAAGGCTGAAAAATGACGTCATGCACATGGTAAGCAGACTCTCGAAAATAAATGAGAGATTTTTCTGAAAAAAAAAAGCATTAGAAACTTTTTAAAATGGATTTAAAGAGAGAAAAATAAGATACACGGTTTATAATGAAACTGAACTTTATTTAATACTAGTTGAGTGGGGCGCCCGGCGTTTCCCGGTCGTAAAATATGATTAAATATGATATTTTAATTTATGGAGATTTTATATGAAACACCGGGAATTGTGTGCCATCTTATCGTGTTATTAAAAGAAAAAAAAAATGCCGCATGGTGGATCGAACTTGAAAACGTAAAGTTCGCAAGATGTCACCGATGTTATCACGTTTCAAATTTAGCTGATTCATGCCGGTCTGGTAACAAAAGATTTTAGCGGACATACAAACATAAAAACACACAGACGACTGATATTTATATAATAGACTAATGGGGGAAGGGCGCCTGGCATTGCCCATCATTGCCCGGTCGCAAAATATGATTAAATAAAAAAAACGAGACTTGAGTGCCATGTTATGTTATTAATGGAAAAAAAATCCACGTGATGGACGTGCGTTGAGAGAAAACAGAAAAAAGACTGCATGCAGGGCGCAAACTAGCATACCTTAAGTTCATAAGCAAACACGTTACTGATCGGACCACAATGACACAGATGTTATAACGTTGAAAATTTGGCTTTTTAAAATGAAAAAATGAAGCAACCATTGCGCATGCACTATTAACAAACATTGCCTTCAAACAAAACGACATTCTTACATGAAGCAATTGACGATATTTTCTAATCTTTCGATATTATGTGTTAGAAAGATCGCTCTTTCTAATGGTACCACGTCCGTGCCGCTTCACTGCGGATGTCGTGATGCTACTGAAGTATTTATTTCTTTGAATAGGTTTTCTACTGTATGTTGTATTTGTTGATAGTAGTAGTAGTAGTAGTAGTAGTAGTAGTAGTAGTAGTAGTAGTAGCAATGGTAGTAGTAGTACCTATTAAAACATGCGAACACACACACACACACACACACACACATCTCTCTCTCCTCGCACGTGTCTGGAGCGTTAGGGAAAATCATTGTCACTCGCGTTTTCTGTTGGCGCGAACACCAAAATCAAAACCACTTGAATCCCCTCCGTCCCTACACATTGTTTCCAACACCACGAGTGAAAACAAGTCTTTCCAACACTTCAGCACACCCATACAGGCATGGGTGTGTACACGTGCATATGAGAGAGAATATCTGATGTTGGTGGAAATCTAAGCGACGTTTTTTTATTTGGATTTAAGTGTTCAGAGTAACTGAAGGTTATAAAACGTGAATGACAACAATACTCTCCAACACTCCAGTACACTCCTTTCTGAAATATGGGCATGAGGAATTGTGTGTGTGTGTGGGTGGGGGGAGTATCATCGTTATTAATGTTGCAAAAGTTTGCCATAAAAACTGCCTTGAATAATTATTTTAACAATCAACAATTGATAATTATTTTGACAATCAACAATTGATAATAATAATAATAATAATAATAATAATAATAATAATAATAATAATAATAATAATAATAAGAAGAAGAAGAAGAAGAAGAAGAAGAAGAAGAAGAATTGGAAAAAGATTAGAAGAAATCGGAATCAAGGGAAAGACTGAGATTATACAACATACATTAATGCAGAAAACAGTCGAAATTTAAGGAAAACCCTTGAATGCTGAAACTAATCCACATGAGCTCTAAACACTAACCAGTCACATAGAAACTACAACAGAAGTAAAAAAAAAAAAAAAAAAAAAATATGACAGAGGAACACCATATGAAGTCAAAACTTAAAACGCAAAATTTTTAGTTACCCCCCCCCAAAAAAAAAGTGAAGAGTTGGCATCGACTGGCACCACACCAAATAGTCCAGAAGAGTTCTGGAGGATGAAAAGACACTAACCAGACCTCCTGAATGAGTTCGAAGAGAAACGAGACCTTGGGGAGGCTTTTTAGAACTCAAATCCTAGTGATAAACAATGGTTGTTGCTAGTGATAAATCAATGCCAAAAGGCTGTTGCGATAACGCAAAGTTATTGGCAAAGGTTATCGAAAGAGGTGAAGAGTACTATTATTGGTGTAAAAATAATGTCGGTTTTTGACGTTCAACTATATATATATATATATATGATGATCTGTGTTAGAACTTGCAATAATAATAATAATAATAATAATAATAATAAGTCTTGTCTGAGCTCCAATCTATGGTCTCACCGCTGGCCTGACCTTCACGAAAAACACTCGTCTCACTGAAACCACTATCAATAATTTCCTCCACTCTTTATGCCTAAACGTAAACGTAGATTCAATGGACAAAGTTTCTTTCTTAGAAATGCACGCCTGTGGAACTCTGTCCCGTTTTTCTGCTTTCCAACTAACTACAATATGGTTGTCTTCAAGTCCAATGTAAACAAGTTCTTGATGAGCCGTTCCCTTAAGTAATCCAATTTACCAAATTTCCACTACTAACGATTAGTACGACATTTTCCTATTGACTACTGTACACTTATTAACCCTTATCCTTGAGTGGCCACCGGGCCTTGATAAGTGGTGACTCCTTTGTAAAAAATAAATAAATAAATAAATAATAATAATCTTTTCGCGCATTCTTTTTGTCTGTATGTGTGTATGTCACCGTAAACTGGCGCCACACCAAAAAAAGTGAGGAGTTTCAAGGAGGATGGAAAGAGCGCGGAGAGAATGCATAAGCCAGACCTCTGCTGGATAAATGCAAAGAGGACTGACACCTTGGAGAAGCTTATTGCCATCCAAATTTCAATAAAGACCAATGGTCACTGCCAATGAGAAATCAATGGTAAGCGGCTGTTGCGATTACACAAATTCATCTGCAATGGTTATCGAAAGAGGTGAAGAGTTCTAGAAATCTGGGGAGACTTGTTGTCACTCAGACTCCAGAGAACGCCACAAGTTGTTCTTAAAGAGAAATCTTTGATGATGATCTTAGTGACAACTCCTAATGAGTGAAGAATGATATAAAAAAAAACTATAAGTTCAATAAAACTATGAAGAAATGTATTTTTTATGGAGTGATTTATATCTTAACCTACGTAGACCTTACTACTACTACTACTACAATCATAGTAATACTACTACTACTACTACTACAATCATAGTAATACTACTACTACTACAATCATAGTAATACTACTACTACTACTACTACTACACAACAATCCCAATAGTATGTATTCAATCGTGTTTTGAACGCGTATATTCGATCGAAACAACACCTTACATCCGGGTCCGATTTAGATAAACCTTCCTCTGTCACAGAAAAACAAAGACAAATAACAAAAGGAAAGAATAAAACAATGAACACGAGTAAATAATCAATAATCAATAATCTCTCTCTCTCTCTCTCTCTGTTATACCTGGTTCCAGCACCACAAATAGTCTCGCAGAAACCAAGCAGACGCTCTGATTGGTTGAAACTTGTGCAAGTTACAAGTTTTAAGGTTTTTTTTTTTTTTTTTTGTAAGGAATTGTTTTTCGACAATGACAGTGCCAACGGTCAATTTCGTAGCCTTTGCACTCACCTTAGTTTTACTGCAATTTAGGGTTTGTTTTTCTCGCTGGAATTCGAACTTTATTGCGAAGCGTACAATAACGAAATAAATAAATAGAGGAAGAAATACAATTTTTTTTTTTTTTTTTTTTTTACCCCCAAACAAGGCACGGTGCCATTTTGATGTAGAGATATAAGTTTCAGGAATACTATGAAGGGAGTTGAGCAGCAAGATAGCTTGATGAACTCCTTCGTGGAGTGAAACAGAAACACAGGAGTTTATGCGTAGTTTGTTTGCCATGAGTATATTTTCATACGAAAGGTAGCTCTGCGTTTATACGTACGGCGAATATGTAGTGTGAGGAGTGTCGAAGAAAAAAGAGGGAAGAACTATGGGCACTTGTACAGTTTAATGAAGACATTAAAAAATGAAAATATCGAAAAAAGGTTATATTGTACGTATCCGTTTTGGACTGAAGATCTCTGAAAAAAAAAATTCATTTAATTTGATTGAGTATTTTTTTTTTTTTTTTTTTTTTTTTTACAGCGGAAAAACACGTTTTTATGACAGCACGTTGAAGGTAGCCATCTTTGAATATTTTGACCACGCCACGGGGAGATAATTCAGTTTAAAGCACCTACACTCCTTCCCCATCTTTAATGCTATCTTTTCTTCCTAAAAATTTGATTAAACTGTACAAGTACCGAAATATGAAGATAATTACGTGACAAATAATACAGAAAAAATAGAAAAAGAAAGAAAATTAGAACGTAAATACAGAAAAAGAAAGAAAGAGTGAAAAAGGGGAGAGAAAAGTGGAAAAGCGATTAACAGGAAAAATTGGAGAAAGAATTAATTGTAAGTTTTTTTTTTTTTAAGTAGAAAACCTAGATTAAAAAGGTTTCATATATATATATATATATATATATATATATATATATATATATATATATATATATATGTGTGTGAACAAATGATTAATAAAACATGTTAAAAGACATCTTGAAAAAGAGTTAAAAACATATTTAATTTTAAAAAAGGAAGCACAAGATAAGTGGATAGTCCTTAATCCGCGGAGTTTCGAAGAAATATTCTCCTTCTCATCAGAGGGCAGGAATTAGCAAAATGCAGGATCGGATTTTGCATATAAAAGTATTTAATGAAACTACAAGTAAGTTACAGAACGTTTACAATTTTGATTACCTTGGTAAAATTATTGTAATTTTTATTTTTTATATATATATATATATATATATATATATATATATATATATATATATATATATATATGAATAAATGATTAATAAAACATGTTAAAAGACATCTTGAAAAAGAGTTAAAAACATATTTAATTTTAAAAAAGGAAGCACAAGATAAGTGGATAGTCCTTAATCCGCGGAGTTTCGAAGAAATACTCTCCTTCTCATCAGAGGGCAGGAATTAGCAAAATGCAGGATCGGATTTTGCATATAAAAGTATTTAATGAAACTACAAGTAAGTCACAGAAAGTTTACAATTTTGATTACCTTGGTAAACTTATTGTAATTTTTATTTTATATATATATATATATATATATATATATATATATATATATATATATATATATATGGCCTTGTAGAGGTACAGAATACTTTCAGGCGTAAGCAACTTTCTAGCACGGTAGAGACAGCTAGCACTTTCCTCACAGCGGCCCCGGTAATGCTTTCAATGTATCTGTTCCAACTCATGTTCCCTATGAACGTTAAGCCGAGGAGTTTGAAAGAAGTACTGCAAGGTAATGTATCTTCAGCTATACATTTATTATTTTTATCTATTTTCTTTTTACTTACTTTGGAAGAAATGCCATAGAAACGTGTGGAATACTTCAGACTGCTATTGGACCATCTTGCATAAATCGACCATTTTTGAGTGGCATAAGAGATTCAACGAAGGCAGGGTGTCTGAAGGATAATGAGAGGTGTGGGAGGAGTAAGGAAGTAAGAAAATCAGAGTTGATTGAAAAAATAAATAATTTTATGAATAAGGATCGTCGTGTAAATAGAGAAGAAGGGCACAGTTTGATGTCAGTGCGGGAACTGTACAAAAAATTATTCGCGAGGAACTGAAGATACGAAAGATTTGCATGAAGTTTGTTCCAAAGTTGCTCATAATTTTTGCAGACTATTTGACCAAGATGGATATTAAGACAGTTCCTAACCCTCCCTATAGTCTAAGCCTTGCTCCCTGTGGCTTTTGGTTATTCCCTAAGCTCAAGGAAAATTTAAGAGGCGATTGAGGACACGGAAGAGGCTGTAACGAAGGTCGTTGACACATTCACAAAAAAGGACTTCCATTGCGGCTCTCAGAAGTTGTTGGAATGGTACAACAAGTGTATTGCAGCTGGGGGAGATTACTTCGAAGGGAACTAAAGTTTCATGTGTGTTCTATCAATAAAAGTGCTCATACGAAAAAACTCTAAAAATTTATTGCATATGATGTTTTACGAAATGTTTTCTTTTTTTGGTAAGTGTTCATAAAATGTTGTTACCTTTCTCGTAACGTAACATTTTTCATAATGGTAACCTTTTTTGTAATGGTAACATTTTTTGTAATGGTAACATTTTTTGTAATGATAACAGTTTTTGTAATATTAACATTTTTCGTAATGGTATCATTTTTCGTAAATGGTAACATTTTTCGTAATAGTAACATTTTTTGTAATGGTAACATTTTTTATAAATGGTAACATTCTTTGTAAATGGTAACCTTTTTCATAATCGTAACATTTTTCATAAATGGTAACATTTTTCGTAATAGTAACATTTTTCATAATGGTAACCTTTTTCGTAATGGTAACCTTTTTCGTAATGGTAACATTTTTCGTAATGGTAACATTTTTCATAATCGTAAAATTTTTTGTAATGGTAACATTTTTTGTAAATGGTAAATTTTTCATAATGGTAACATTTTTCATAATAATAACATTTTTCGTAATGGTAATATTTTTTGTAATGGTATCATTTTTTTGTAAATGGTAATATTTTTCATAAATGGTAACCTTTTCTGTAACGGTAACATTTTTCGTAATGGTAACCTTTTTCGTAATGGTGACATTTTTTGTAAATGGTAACATTTTTCGTAAATGGTAACATTTTTCGTAATGGTAACATTTTTTGTAATGGTAACATTTTTTGTAATGGTATCATTTTTGTAAATGGTAACATTTTTCGTAAATGGTAACATTTTCTGTAATGGTAACATTTTTCGTAATGGTAACATTTATCGTAAATGGTAACATTTTTTGTAAATGGTAACATTTTTCGTAATAGTAATATTTTTTGTAATGGTAATATTTTTTGTAAATGGTAACATTTTTTGTAAATGGTAACCTTTTTCATAATGGTAACATTTTTCGTAATGGTAACCTTTTTCATAATAGTAAAATTTTTTTTATTGGTAACTTTTTTTGTAAATGGTAACATTTTTTGTAAATGGTAACCTTTTTCGTATAGGTAAAATTTTCGTAATGGTAACATTTTTCGTAATAGTAACATTTTTTGTAAATGGTAACATTTTTTGTAAATGGTAACCTTTTTCATAATGGTAACATTTTCGTAATGGTAACATTTTTCGTAATAGTAACACTTTTTGTAAATGGTAACATTTTTTGTAAATGGTAACCTTTTTGGCAATGGTAACATTTTCGTAATGGTAACATTTTTCGTAATGGTAACTTTTTTTGTAAATGGTAACCTTTTTCGTAATGGTAACATTTTTTGTAAATGGTAACCTTTTTCGTAATGGTAACATTTTTCGTAATGGTAACATTTTTAGTAAATGGCAACTTTTTTTGTAATGGTAACATTCTTTTTAAATGGTAACCTTTTTCGTAATGGTAACATTTTTCGTAACGGTAACATTTTTCGTAATGGTAACATTTTTAGTAAATGGCAACTTTTTTTGTAATGGTAACATTTTTTGTAATATTAACATTTTTCGTAAATGGTAACACTTTTTGTAATGGTAACATATTTCGTAATGGTAACATTTTTCGTAAATGGTAATATTTTTTTTAATGGTAACATTTTTCGTAATATTAACATTTTTCGTAAATGGTAACATTTTGTGAATTGGTAACATTTTGTGTAATTGTAACATTTTTTGTAAATGGTAACATTTTTTGTAATAGTAACATTTTTCGTAATATTAACATTTTTCGTAAGGGTAACATTTTTTGTAAATGGTAACATTTTCCGTAATGGTAACATTTGTCGTGATGGTAAAATTTTTCGTAATGATAAGCTTTTTCGAAAAATAATAATTTTTTTTCGATTCTGATATGCCAAAATGGTTCTGATTTTTCCGATTTCCGATTCCGATTAATCGTCCCAACACTACTTTCGAACCATTCTTTTGCGTAAGGAGTAACAAGAGTTCTGTAAGAGTAACCCTTTTGTAAGAGTACAACAATTTCAGACCACACTTTTTGTAAGAGTAAGCACCCATTCGGACCATCCTTTTTAGTAGAGTTAACAAGACTTTGGAAACATATTTGGTAGGGAGAAACAGGAGTTTCAGACCAATCTTTTTATAAGAGTAATCATGCATTCAAACCATCCGTTTTTATAGAGATCAAACATTCTAAACATCCTTTTAGGAAAGAGTAACAAGACTTTCGAATTATTCTTTTTGGGGGGGGGGGATAACTAGATATTCGGACCACCTCTTTTTGTAAAGGTAGCCAGATGTTCTGGCCATCTTTTTTGGTAAAGAGTTTTAAACCATTCTATTTGGTAGAGACAACGTGACGTTCAGACCACCGTTTTAGGTCACGGTGACAAGTTTCTTTCGAATCGTCCATTTTTGTTAGAAATAACAAAAAATTCGGGACTACCGTTTTTGTAAAGGTAATAAGAGTTACAGACCATCTTTTTTTTTTCTTTTTTTTGCAAAGATAACCATCCTTTTTAGTAAATGTAATAAGAATTTCGATCGAACAACTGCATTTTTAATAAAAGTAACAAAACTTTCAGACTACCGTTTTTTTTGGGGGGGGGGAGGGTAACATAATTTGCGGACCATCCTTTTGTTACAGCATCGCTAGTGCTGGTAGCAGTAGCAGCAGCAGCCGTATAACACATATACAAATGATCAAATCAGTGCGCTAAGTGACGTCATAGCAAAGGAAAAGAAGGGGAAGAAAACGAAAAAAAAAAGTACCACATGGCAAGGACTGGAGAAGAAATTGTGTGCCGGCGAAGATGAACGTTTGACCTGTAGTGGCGAGACTTTTAATTACATGTGAGGGACGATGCGTTATTTTGGAAGAACCATGAATAAATGTATTTCATTTCAACTGAAAAAAGTTAAAATTTTTTCCTTTTTGTTTTTCTTTACGACTGCCTCAGATACAGCGTGTGGGTCTGAGTCTTAAAATGTAACGACACCATTTAAGAAGAATAACAACTGCGTTACACTTTTTACTAGGCTATCTAAACTTTCGGACCACACCACTTGGTCAGGATAAAATTTTCATACCGATTTTTGGGGTGGAGGATCACAGTACTTTTGAAATATGTTGTATATTTTAGCAAGGTTAACGTAATTTTCGGACCACTCTCTTTTACATAGGGTAACAAGACTCTCGGACCACCTCTTTGATAGGGAGAACACCAGTTTTGGACCACTTCGTACCTTTCAGTAGCAATAACAAGAGTTTCGAAACACTTTCTGATAGGGGTGTAGCAGCAGTAACGATTACAGACGGCTACAACAGTGACGACTGTCGGTTTACGATTTTGAATCTATGTTGGTTTATAAGCTCGATACTGATTGGTGCAAACATTCAATTTTCTTTCTAGCTTGCTCAATCAAGGGTTATTTCTCAGGTAGCTAAGCAATTGGGATAGAAATTGATAAAAAGGGTTAACACACGGTTTACTTCTTTTTTTTTATTGATCACGACACGGTACTGACAATAACCCCATGCAGTTCGAATCAATCCCCCAAATTCTCTCCTATGACGCAGCAGAACTACTTCAATCGGGCCTTTTGACCCGGGTTCAACTTCGAAAAGAAAATATGGGTTTGTATTACTGTACACATAGATTCGAAAAAGTTGTCAAAAAAGAAATATATAACAAATAAATGTTATCAAAGGCAAGATAAGTTACTTTTCTACCAAACTGGATATAATTTTCGGTGTTTTTATTCAATTTAACATGTTTATTCAGCTCGAAAAGCATATAGTGTTTACCGATGTATTGGAAAATTCAAAATGTCGGCCGACTCTCTCTTTAACACGGTAAGTTCGGGAAAAGGTGTTATAAATAATAAACTAGACAAAATACTATTAAAAAAAACCACCGAATATATGTCAAGTTATGTCACGGTAACATATATTGAGCGAATTTCTAACAGTATTTTAGTAACGATACTGATCTCGTGAAAATCCGTCGCCTCTGTCGAAAGTTTTAGGCATACATAAATAAATACATACATACATACGTACATACATACATACATACATACATACATACATACATTTGACCCTTAAAAACAATTCAAAGTATTCTTATGTACATCTATATCAAAAACACTTGTAAACGTTTTTTTTTTTTTTTTTTTTTTATTTCCATACTTTGTGGACCAGGCGCGAACGCAAACCTCACAATTTTAATGAACCACCGTTTTTCCAGATCAAATATACCCATTCCTGTGTCTCGATAAATCTTCTATCATTATATGTAACCATTTTTAAAAAATAGTCAACCATATAGGACCCTATTCGTGACCACACACACACACACACACACACACACACACACACACACACACACACACACACACAGAGCTTTATATATAGTAGTAAGTTCTAAGTATCGCGGAATATTCTGTGTAGCTTAATTGCCATATTTTATAACTTACTACCTAGCCCTACCTACGTATTGAGCACTGTTGTAGTAAATACTTAAAGTTTACGCATAAATTTATACTTTCGTATATTAATTTATGTGAGTAAATGAAGTAGTCATATATATA
>NC_136498.1:118424052-118506552 GCF_053919585.1 Euprymna scolopes | reverse complement strand
GAATAAAAGAAATAATGAATATTAAGAGAGTTGAAAAAGAAAGAAAGAATAAAATGAAGAGGGAGTATCGAAAAAGTTGAAAAAGAAAGAAAGAATAAAAGAAAGAAGGAGTATCGAAAGAGTTGAAAAAGAAAGAAAGAATAAAATAATAAAGGAGTATCGAAAAAGTTGAAAAGAAATAATATGAAAGAATAAACGAAAGAAGGAGTATCGAAAAAGTTGAAAAAGAAAGAAAATAAAACATGGAAAGAAAAAGATATTAAAAAAAATAGAAGCAAATACATCAAACGGAAAGAGAGAGTGAAGACGAGAAGAAAGAAAGACTTGTAAGCAAAAAGAAAGACAAATAAGGAGCCTGAAATAACGCAAATCAACACGAAAGTGGAAAAATTGTGCGAGGAAAGACGAGCGAAAAGAATACAGGAAAATGAGATACGACACAGAAAAAGAGAAACAGTTATAAACAGAAAGAAAAGCCGAAAAGGAAAGCTGGACTGAATAAACAAATAGAGAGAGAGAGAGAGAGAGATAGATAGAGAGAGATAGAAAGAGAGGGGGGAGTGAGAGAGAGACGTATTAAAAATATAAAGAAAACAATGAAATAGTTGGTTGGTTGGTTGTTTTTGTTTTACGGCATATCAACCTTTTTCGGGTTATTTAATGCCGAATCCAAAAATTTTGAAGAAAATTTTTTTTAATAGAATGTATTTGTTGTTTTCACGTCGGTTTCTATTTAACCCATAGTTGGGACCCTAACAGGTACTACCACTTCGGGTCAGAGTGGACCTTCTGGGAGCAATGGTAATTAAAGGGTGGCTCCACACTCCCCAAAGCCAGCAAGTTGGGGCCTCACTACTGGATATAGTTTAAATCTATTTCGATACAATCAGAGGGAGACAGAAAAGACAAAGAGAAAGAAAGATGTTTAAGAAAAAAAAAGAGTCGCACGAGAAAACTGGGAGTAAGGAGCAAACAAATGTGAGGAAAAGACGCTACATTTAAAGTGGGGTTCCCAACCAGTGGGGCGCCCCTCCCCCTCTGAAAAGCAAAATAAGTGTCTATTCACAGCTGAACATTTTGCTAACCGCATTTCATTTCCTTTGATGATATGAGCCATTATTGAAAATCCATGGCTTAAAGAAATCAACATAACCCCTTCTATATATTCCTTTTGTCAAACAATAAATTCTTAATTCGAATATATGTGTCTATCTGTTGTTTTTTCAGAATTTAAATTTTTTATATATTGCTCTACGCTTAAATATTGAGTTCTCCTTTTTGGCTAGGATCGCCCTGAAAGTATTACTTCAAGTAATATCGATCAGGATCTTTCATCTGATTTCTAATTAGTGTCTTACCTCGATTATATATATATATATATATATATATATATATATATATATATATATATATATATATATATATATATATATATATATGAGAGAGAGAAAAAGAAAAATTTACAATCAAAATTTATTGTTCGACTGAATACTCCAAAAAACAATTTACAAAGTCATTATTCTGAGGGGTTTCAAAGAATACTATTCTTGCTATTCTCCTCATCAGAGGACAAAAATAAATCAGCTAATTATATTTGTAGCAATACTAGAATTTGGTAGTTATGGCATTAAGTGAAACTGAAATTTATTATAGCCATAAATTGCTAAGAAAAGTGAAAAAATGTTGGATATGTAAAAAAAAATAAATAAAAACAAACCGCGCATAATATTTCAGCTTGCATGAAGATTCTCTCAAGGTAATCCGAAAGGCGAAAATAGTTCTTTAGAGAGAATGAAGTCCAAAATTAAATCCAGTGTGAGGAATATAGTCTGGCTGGAAAGCTTTCAAAGCAGCTGAAATAATGGAAATAATGGGACTGATAAATAAAAAGAACATAAAAACGGCATGTCATCTTTCATCGCTTAATTAAAAAAAACAACAAACGATGAAGGAGGAATCAAGTTAGAACACAACTCTAATAATAATATAGGCTCTACTAATACTAATATAATATATAGCTCTGGTCCCCATTGCGTATTGAGCTTTTTATTCGGTTGGGATTAAATTATCTACATATAAATATTGGTATTTATATAAGACTAGCGGGGGGGGGGGTACCCGGCGTTGCCCGGGTGTTTGTAGGTGTGTGTATGGAGGGGGGTAATTAATAATCCTGCTTAAATATTATAAAAAAAGACGATGTAAAAAAAAAAAAATCCCAAACCAAAACGGAAAAAAATGGCATAAATAAACCTGTGTATGGGGGGGGGGTAAACTAAAGAATAAGCGAAGTAATAAAAAAAAAAAAACGTTTGGTCGGGAGGAGGGATTGAACCCGGAAGCTTTGACGCAGAAACCAATGCCAACTACTTAACGGTCTCGACCACGAGTGAGAGTAATTGACTAACGGGTTAAGTTAAAGCTTATAAAGCTAAAAGAGGTTTGATTGACAGGACGACGCTAAATGAGGTCATCGCGGGATAGTTATTTTTAGTTTTCACTTCACCCCAGATGATGGTGGGAAGGGGGAAAAGCAGAGCAAAAGCCGAGAACCCAACGTTTTTCACTGTATTTATACTAAAATGCAGGACGAACCGGGCACAAAGCGAAATAGCGCGAATCTCATAAAAGTCAACGTAAATAAAACTAGAGGCGACCCACGTTCCCAAATCCTACATATTATGATATAGGACCCATATAAACAGTTGTAAGCGATAGTAAAGAACCCGGGAGCGTGTGCTCGAAAAGCCTTTTGAAGACATACACGAAATGTTCACACACATTTTGCCTTTTATATATATATATTGGAGTTTACCATTGCGTATATCAGATAAATACTACACGCTTTTGATTTTATTACTTTTATATAAATACTAGACTACCCGTGACCCGTTGGGTCAGTATGTTATATTAGCTATGGAATTAATGTATGAGCGTGACACTTGTGACGTAAAGAAGATAGTTTTTTTTTGACATAACAGAAACATTTCTATGAAAGTACATTAAAATGAAAAAAAGAATATAGATAGATTTCTATGAGTTGTTCTGTTCATAATTGTTTATTTTTGAAAAAAAAAATTTACAGCCATTGAATTATAAGTTATTTGTAATACTTATAGGTAAATGTGCACTGAACAGATACCATAATACTTAAAGTTAAATTCAAATTTTGATATATCTTTTTTAAATGAAATTGTTAGTTGAAAGTACAGAATAGTTAAAAACACTCTCCCCATGTTAAGAATAGCTTTTTAAATAGAAAATGAAAATAAAATGTAACTTTTTTCATTTATTTTAAACAAACATTCATGACCCGTTGGGTCAAATATTTAATTTATATTTTAATAATAAGGTCAATAAAACTAATTAAGACAATCCGGAAATGAACGATGTAAAAAAGAAACAGCAGAAAGTATTAACAATTGTTTATTTGGATAATTTAAACACGAAAAAAAAAGTGGGACGCTGAAAACGTACACAGTAAAACAATACGTTTTATTGTCGCGTTGATTATTTATTTGCAACGCAAATTAAAAAAACATATTTTCAGGGTTATTTATTTATGTTGGTAGTGTAGAAGAAAATGTATGAATGTTTTTAAGAAAGGTGTATTAAAAAATAGAGAATAAATAAAATAAAAAAAACAAAGCAGGTAGGGAAATCGCCGTTGTAAATGGTTCTTATGGTTGTCAACAGGTCAAAGTTGATTTATTTGTAAGAAAATTGTGACAGTGTAGTTGTAATACAGAATAGTTGCAAAACATCCCCACCTTCCCATGTTAAATAATAATTTCTAAATACTAACGTTAATATTTCAGTGCGCAGGTCAAATTCTGCAAAAGTAGCGATTTGTGTTCATTTGTTAACGCTTTTATGGGTTTCTGTTTATATACGCATGCGCAACTAGAAGTCATAAACCGGATGTGGAGTTACAACACCCGTTACAAGTTGATTTAAGTTTTATAATTATATATATATATATATATATATATATATATATATATATATATATATATATGTATATATATACATACATATATATATATATATATACACATATATATAACTACTTCATTTACTCACATAAAATTAATATACGAAAGTATAGATTTATGCGTAAACTTTAAGTATTTACTTCAAAAGTGATCAATACGTAGGTAGAGCTAGTTAGTAATTTATAAAATTTTATAAATTACTATATATATATATATATATATATATATATATATATACACACATTCAAAATGGCGTAATGGAAACACATTAAAGGTATTTGTATGTTCTCTTACATTTTTCTGATTTTAATCATGTCAAATCACACTTTATTCCTTTTGTTTGTTGCTATTTCTTCTGATGAGTTAAGGGCATAATATATTCACTGATTGATATAATAATTGATTGGTTTTGCGCTACGACAGATACTGTCAAGAAGTGTATAAGTCAACTGAATTAAAGGAATAAATTATAAAATGGTCAACATCATGAATTTTGGAATATAACTTTTTGTCATTTATTCTCTATATTGCTCTGTAATTACATTGAGCTTCTTAAATAAGGATTGATATATAATAAGAAAATATATTTCTACAGAAATACATACATACATATATATATATATATATATATATATATATATATATATATATATATATATATATATATATATACTAGCAAAAGTACCCGTCGTTGACTGGGTTCAAAAACAGCCTACAGAAAATGGACTCTGATTTATTAAAGTATGATAGGTTATGAAAAGGATGGGTTGTAATTTGAATTCGGGGGTATCAAAACCAAAGCAAAATATAATTAAAGTAAAAATAAAATAGATAAACCCCATAATTTATTATACCATACCTGTTCACACTGAAACACTTATCGCAATATTCTGTGGATCTATATTAAAAAACCTTGTTAAACTTTGTGACATATTTCCATTCTATGGAGGTTAGAATTGTATAAGTCAAAGGAAATGAATTATAAGATAGCCAACATCACGAATTTTGACATGTAGTTTTTTGTTATTTATTCAATATATATATATATGTATATATATATATGTATATATATATATATATATATATATATATAAAGTAGATTAGAACAATAGTCTAAAGAGCAGAGTGTATTTTAATGTAATAGTGTAATTACTAGTTTTATTAAAATACAGGAAAGAAAAAGTGCTCGTTGTAATTTAGATATATAATAAGCTCGATAGATAAATATCCTAGAGCTAATTTAATATTTAGTAATGTGATTGATAATTTAAAAATCAAATTATAATTAAATTAAAAATCCGTTTCATAAAAAGGAACAACAACAAAATCAATTATTTGTACGATCGTTTCGGAAAACAGTGTTTTTATTGTGGTAGACATCAAGTTACGGACAATAATTATTACATATAGTTTTTTAATAAACAAGGTTTCCTCATCAGCAAATTGTGAAGGATTTTTATTAAATTTAAAAGACACCATAAATAAACCTAGCATTAAAAGTAAGGCAGAATTATAAACCGTGGCGTCTTTACATCAAAAGTATGCTAACGGAAATAAATTATTGCACGGGCGTCCTTTTTGAAAATTTATCATTCCATAAGCTGAAAAGCTATAGCAAGCATCTATATGAGTACTTTAACCATAGTTCCTGATTTCAAAAGGCGAAAAATTAAAAGATAAATATTTGTACCTATATTTTTATGTATATATCTGTATATCTATGTATATGTATATATGTGTCTATTTTTTCACATATATGCATGTATATATTTGTGTATGTATGTATGTATAATATTGTACTTAAACCAAATTTATATTTTACTCCATTTCTTTTCTATCTCTAACTCATATTAATTTTCTTATCAATTTTAAATCAATACCTTTATTTTAAATTTTTCCAGATACATCTATATATAAACTATGGTTTCATATGATTCGTATTAATGATTAAATACTAAATATTTATTGATTTTAAACTATCGATAACACTAAAATCTATAGATCACCTCACAGGTATATTTTAAACTTTTGTGGGAATATATATGAACGCATTAAACAATTTTTAACTTTACTCATTCTCACTAAGAAAAAAACTCTATATTTAGAAATTAAAAAGAATCGGAATTGGTAATAGTATTGAAATTGGGAATTTAGAACAGAATCGCTAATTGTTTCAGAATCCGGGAAAAATATTGAAATCGTCCTATCAATTTTTGTAATAACGCTTTCGGGTCATTAAGCCAAACTCCAAAGAAAAAGGCTCCACTTTCTTCATCTTTTTCACAGCTTCTCGTACCATTTTCTTTTTTTTTTTTTTTAACAATTCTTCTGAACATTAAGAAAACTACTGAAATTCTCTACTCTCTCTTAAATGCCTGTCAACATTGGTTTTTTCCCTTTTCTCTCACTCTCGTTATTTCTCTTCTTTTAAAATCATGTCGGTAACCATATAAGGAAAATTTGTAGCACAGATAAAAACACATAATTCTGGGCATGCGCTTTTCCCTTTTTTACAAATGGCCACTAGACAAGCAAGAAACCATTTCAAACGTTTCAAATCCAGTATCGTTACACTTCTCCAGATTGTATGATCACACAGGTGACAGTAGACAGGTGTGCACATTTATATTACCTTTGTGTGTACATTAATATTACCTTTGTGTGTACATCTATATTACCTTTGTGTGTACATTTATATTACCTTTGTGTGTACATTTATATTACCTTTGTGTGTACATTTATATTACCTTTGTGTGTACATTTATATTACCTTTGTGTGTACATTTATATTACCTTTGTGTGTATATTAATATTACCTTTGTGTGTACATTTATATTACCTTTGTGTGCACATTTATATTACCTTTGTGTGTACATTAATATTACCTTTGTGTGTACATTTATATTACCTTTGTGTGTACATTTATATTACCTTTGTGTGTACATTTATATTACCTTTGTGTGTACATTTATATTACCTTTGTGTGTACATTTATATTCCCTTTGTGTGTACATTTATATTACCTTTGTGTGCACATTTATATTACGTTTGTGTGCACATTTATATTACCTTTGTGTGTACATTTATATTACCTTTGTGTGTACATTTATATTACGTTTGTGTGCACATTAATATTACTTTTTGTGTACATTAATATTATCTTTGTGTGTACATTAATATTACTTTTTTGTGTACATTTATATTACCTTTGTGTGCACATTAATATTACTTTTTTGTGTACATTTATATTACCTTTGTGTGTACATTTATATTACCTTTGTGTGTACATCTATATTACCTTTGTGTGTACATTTATATTACCTTTGTGTGTACATTTATATTACCTTTGTGTGTACATTTATATTACCTTTGTGTGCACATTTATATTACGTTTGTGTGTACATTTATATTACCTTTGTGTGTACATTTATATTACCTTTGTGTGTACATTTATATTACCTTTGTGTGCACATTAATATTACTTTTTTGTGCACATTAATATTACCTTTGTGTGTACATTAATATTACCTTTGTGTGTACATTTATATTACCTTTGTGTGTACATTAATATTACCTTTGTGTGTACATTAATATTACCTTTGTGTGCACATTTATATTACCTTTGTGTGTACATTTATATTACCTTTGTGTGCACATTAATATTACCTTTGTGTGCACATTTATATTATCTTTGTGTGTACATTTATATTACCTTTGTGTGTACATTTATATTACGTTTGTGTGTATATTAATATTACCTTTGTGTGTATATTAATATTACCTTTGTGTGTACATCTATATTACCTTTGTGTGTACATTTATATTACGTTTGTGTGTACATTAATATTACCTTTGTGTGTACATCTATATTACCTTTGTGTGTACATTTATATTACCTTTGTGTGTACATTAATATTACATTTGTGTGTACATTAATATTTCCTTTGTGTGTAAATTTATATTACCTTTGTGTGTACATCTATATTACCTTTGTGTGTACATTTATATTACCTTTGTGTGTACATTAATATTACCTCTGTGTGTACATTTATATTACCTTTGTGTGTACATTTATATTACCTTTGTGTGTACATTTATATTACCTTTGTGTGCACATTTATATTACCTCTGTGTGTACATTAATATTACCTCTGTGTGTACATTTATATTACGTTTGTGTGTACATTAATATTACCTTTGTGTGTATATTAATATTACCTCTGTGTGTACATTTATATTACCTTTGTGTGTACATTAATATTACCTTTGTGTTCATTTATATTACCTTTGTGTGTACATTAATATTACCTTTGTGTGTGCATTTATATTACTTTGTGTGTACATTTATATTACCTATGTGTGCACATTTATATTACCTTTGTGTGTACATTTGTATTATCTTTGTGTGTACATTTATATTACCTTTGTGTGTACATTAATATTTCCTTTGTGTGTACATTTATATTACCTTTGTGTGCACATTTATATTATCTTTGTGTGCACATTTATATTATCTTTGTGTGTACATTTATATTACCTATGTGTGTACATTTATATTACCTTTGTGTGCACATTTGTATTATCTTTGTGTGTACATTTATATTACCTTTGTGTGCACATTTATATTATCTTTGTGTGTACATTTATATTACCTTTGTGTGCACATTTATATTATCTTTGTGTGTACATTTATATTACCTTTGTGCGTAGATTTATATTACCTTTGTGTGTACATTAATATTACCGTTGTGTGCACATTTGTATTACCTTTGTGTGTACATTTATATTACCTTTGTGTGCACATTTGTATTACCTTTGTGTGTACATTTATATTACCTTTGTGTGTACGTTTATATTACCTTTGTGTGTACATTTATATTACCTTTGTGGGTACATTTATATTACCTTTGTGTGTACATTTATATTATCTTTGTGTGTACATTAATATTTCCTTTGTGTGCACATTTATATTAACTTTGTGTGTACATTTATATTACGTTTGTGTGCATATTTATATTAAGTTTGTGTGTACATTTATATTACGTTTGTGTGTATATTTATATTACCTTTGTGTGTACATTTATATTACCTTTGTGTGTATATTATATATTACCTTTGTGTGTACATTTATATTACCGTTGTGTGTACATTTATATTACCTTTGTGTGTACATTAATATTACCTTTGTGTGTACATTTATATTACCTTTGTGTGTACATCTATATTACCTTTGTGTGTACATTAATATTACCTTTGTGTGTACATTAATATTACCTTTGTGTGTACATTTATATTACCTTTGTGTGTACATTTATATTACCTTTGTGTGTATATTAATATTACCTTTGTGTGTACATTTATATTACCTTTGTGTGTACATTTATATTACCTTTGTGTGTACATTTATATTACCTTTGTGTGTATATTTATATTACCTTTGTGTGTACATTTATATTACCTTTGTGTGTACATTTATATTACCTTTGTGTGTACATTTATATTACCTTTGTGTGTATATTTATATTACCTTTGTGTGTACATTTATATTACCTTTGTGTGTACATTTATATTACCTTTGTGTGTACATTTATATTACGTTTGTGTGTATATTAATATTACCTTTGTGTGTACATTAATATTACGTTTGTGTGTACATTTATATTACCTTTGTGTACATTTATATTACCTCTGTGTGTACATTTATATTATCTTTGTGTGTACATTAATATTACCTTTGTGTGTACATTAATATTACCTTTGTGTGTACATTTATATTACCTTTGTGTGTACATTTATATTACCTTTGTGTGTACATCTATATTACCTTTGTGTGTACATTAATATTACCTTTGTGTGTACATTAATATTACCTTTGTGTGTACATTAATATTACCTTTGTGTGTACATTTATATTACCTTTGTGTGTATATTTATATTACCTTTGTGTGCACATTTATATTACCTTTGTGTGTACATTTATATTACGTTTGTGTGTACATTTATATTACCTCTGTGTGTACAATTATATTACCTCTGTGTGTACATTTATATTACCTTTGTGTGTACATTTATATTACCTTTGTGTGTGCATTTATATAACGTTTGTGTGCACATTTATATTACCTTTGTGTGTATATTTATATTACCTTTGTGTGCACATTAATATTACTTTTTTGTGTACATTAATATTACCTTTGTGTGTACATTTATATTACCTTTGTGTGTACATTTATATTACCTTTGTGTGTACATTTATATTACCTTTGTGTGCACATTAATATTACCTTTGTGTGTACATTTATATTACCTTTGTGTGTACATTTATATTACCTTTGTGTGTACGTTTATATTGCCTTTGTGTGCACATTAATATTACCTTTGTGTGTATATTTATATTACCTTTGTGTGTACATTTATATTACCTTTGTGTGCACATTTATATTACCTTTGTGTGTACATTTATATTACGTTTGTGCACATCCGTAGCGTGACAGTCACTTCCACTTCTTTCATCGAATCGTACTGAACTTTGAATCAGACGTTGTGAAACAAGAAAGTTCAACAAATGTCAGTCCCGCCTCTCTTACGCTCACATTTTTATACAGGAATCACCACTTATCAAGGCCGGAGGCCACTCAAGGATAAGGGATAATGGTTATACATTAGTCAATGTGATTATAGCATAGTAAAATAGTGGGACTTTTGTAAATCGGATTACTTAGGGGGACGGTTCATCAAGAACTTGTTTACATTGGACTTGAAGACAATCAGATTGTAGTCAGCTGGAAAACAGGCAATCGGAAGAGAGTTCCACAAGTGTGCAGTTCTAAGAAAGAAGCTGTGTTCATGGAATCTACATTTAGGTTTAGATACGGATAAAGAGTGCAGGAAATTGTTGATAGTGGTTTTGGATAGACGTGTTTTTCGTGAAAGTTTTGAGAGGGGGAACCATAGATTGAAGCTCAGATGAGCATTTGCCATGAAAATAACGATAAAGCAGAGACAGGCTCGCAACGTCTCTTCTGCATTCGAATCTGATTCTCGCCATTCATTATTCTATGATAATTCCTCACCACCATTGCCCAATGAGACATGGACACGCGCTTTTCACAATCTAAAGTGTGCAGACAATGACCACTGATTATAGAACTCGTTACCTTGGTAATGCAACCTGTAATAAATTTCGATGAGCATTGTACAGATTTTTCGCACAAATTGCATTCGGGCTGAGACTCCCTGGTTGTTTGGCAAACGCACAACTTCCGTTTCTTTTTACTCCAGTCTCGCAGAAATGTATAAAAAATGGCTGGCGTGAACGAAGCAAATAAGTAACTTATTGCGGCAGCGTTGTACCAATGTAGACACAATAACAGGGCAGCTCTTTCGTGTAGCAATCTACTGTCCAATTACACCTCACTACGATACCATTTACAAGTTGCTTGTACGCGCATCGTGATCAGAATCGGATGACCAATGACCCGAAAGCAGTCAGTGTTATTAACACCCAGAAACTCGGTTAGCGTTGGGAGACAAGAAAAATAAATAAATAAAACAGTGATTCTAACTTCCGGATCACATGAGCAATGTTTTGCCAGATCGAAGACCGTACGGAGTCGCAATCGATCAGTGTAAACATGGTCACAATATTAATATTCATACCTATTCGGTTCTATACTTTATGTCCATCAGGCCTCAACCCTTCTGTCATCAAATCAAAGCTAACTCTACAGACTGAACTCCATCGTAGTTCCGAACAGCCATCTTTACTGCCACTTTCGATAAGGACGTGTCGATCCAACGCACATAATACAATATCCACCTGAAAAATTCACTGCTGGATACGTTGATGTACTCTGATTTACTGTGCAATGATCAGGTTTTTCGTGGCAAAGATATATACTGGATCAATGGTTTCAATTTCCCTCTGCATGCCATCGAACTACTTCTGATGAATTCTTAGCAGTGAGTACGCTTGATTCTGCTAAGATATTACAGAGTAGAACGACAAATATGTCGCCCTAAAGAAAACGACACGACAGCTTTATTTTAAAACTTTTATTGAAAAAAATCATATGTATTCATTGAAAAAATATATGCAGTAGAGCTAGTATCTATTCAATGTAGCCGTCTTTAGCCTCAATTACTTCCTCGATACAGGTTCGGAACTGGGAGTACGCCTTTTCTACTAGCGCCGGAAGGAGCTCGGCGAATACTCGGCGAATGGCAGCGATCAGGATGGCGTTCATGTTGGTGATTTTCTCGAGGCATGACTAAACAAAGTAGTCCAGCGAGTTCAGGTGAGTGGAGTGGGAGGCAGTTAGAGAAAGGTAAAATGTTTTAATACCCCCTCTGAAGCCAAGCCTGGGTCTCTTTGAACTTGTTGACCCGGCGCTGAGTCCTGCTGCCACACCCAGAGTCTGCCAGCGGCCACCAAATTGCACGAGGGGATCACCACACTCTTCAGCACATCCAGGTACACGTTTGTGTTGACTTTCAAGCCGACTTCGAAAGCATAACAAAGATCATAACCATGGCTGGAAACTTTGTTCAACTGTGCTCTCAAACATTGAACCGTTCAGATTTGCATTTTGAAGGTGCTGGCAATGGTCCTGTTGTAATAACTTGGATCAGTAGAGAGCATGAGTTGTACAGTGGCGCATCTCCAATCTCACCCGTTGGACATTGTGTCACTTTCACACATGGTAGAAGGCTCCTATCTCTCTTGGGATTTGTACACAACTGGCCAACTAGTAGATGGTCTGCAATAAATAAAAAAAAAGAAAACCTGTTTTTATCAAACGGAAGTGGAATCATGTCATCTTTTTTAGGGCGACAATTTTATCGTTCCACCCTATACTCGTGCCACATCGGCCAGTAGTGTATATGTGCCTTCACAAGTGAGATAAACGTGTCGACTCACTTATAAGAGAATATTGCTTGCAGTTTGAGTGTTCAGCTGGGACTTTCCCGTATGAACGTTGATCAACTAGGGATACGCACGTAAGAAATCTGTTTTTAATATATAAAACCTTAGCTTTTCACAGGGTTGGCTCCTCTTAATGCGTATCTAACTCGTCACATTGATATGCTGACCGTTTTGTCGACTCAATCAGGATACGTTCTCAATAGTGGCTCAGTTGAGGTTGAGAGTATAGTTCCTGTGTGTCCATACACCATTTTTCTTGAGTGGCCTTTAATTACCTGTACCCAGATGAAGGTGTTTGCTACCATAAGCTTACTTTGTCATTCCATTTCTGTGTGACAGCAATAACGTGACGTTTGCTGAGGTCTCTCGCTACTCGAGTTCATCGGCATACCGGATAGTGTATAGCCATATCGTCACACACAAGGAACTTGCCTCTCCGTATCAGGGTCATAGAACCGTCCTCAGCGCTACTTCTTTGCTGTAATCGTCGCCAATCATGCCAAATCCCAAATGTGTAGTCCATTTCTAGCACTCTGACATTGTTTTGATATCAGATCATGTCTACTCTTTTTTTTTTTTACAAAGGAGTCACCACTTATCAAGGCGCGAGGGCCTCTCGAGGATAAGGGTTAATAAGTATACAATGGTCAAGGGGAACATGTCAGTCATCGATAGTAGTGGAAATTTGATAACTACTTAAGGGGAACGGCTCATCAAGAATTTGTTTACATTGAACTTGAAGACAATCAGATTGTTGTCAGCTGGAAAGCAGGCAAACGGAAGAGTTCCACGGGCGTGCAGTTCTAAGAAATAAGTTTTGTTCATGGAATCTTCATTTAGGTTTATGCACAGATAAAGAGTGGGGGAAATTATTGATAGTGGTTTCAGTTAGACGAGTGTTTTTCATGAAAGTCAGGCCAGGGGGGGACCATAGATTGGAGCTCAGACAAGCATCTGCCATGAAAATAACGATAAAGCAGAGACAGGCTTGCAACGTATCTTCTGTGGGAAAGAGGTTCCAGTGAAGAGAAAAGGGCACCCCACTAGATTACGAAGTCTGTTTTGAACTCTCTCAAGGCAGGATAAGCTCTTCTAGCAGCTCCTGCCCAGATGTGGCAACAGTACTTCATCCTTGGACGTACTTGGCTCTTATACATGTAGAGAATTGCATCAGCAGTGAGATATCTACTGGAATGGTAGAACGATCCCACCACCTTCCCAGCAGCCCTGGCAATGGATTTGATATGTGTTCCATCTCAGAATACTATCAAAAGTATAATTAGATTCTTAATTTAAATTTCAAAATGTATCGGAAGAATGTCAACGGATAATAGATCAATGCATGCTGTAGAAATTTAGGAAAGTGATATTAGGTTGATGCAAAAATAATGTCGTTTTTTATCAGATATATACGTTAAAAAACGACATTATTTTTGCACCAACCTAATATTTAAAAAATACACTCGGCTGAAAGAAAGCAAACTGGTAAAAGAAATTTTTTGTTCAAGATAAATTTATGTTATTACAATAGAAAAATGCAAGCATAAAAAGTAATATGGTTAAGCTTAAACATGGAAAAGTAAAGGACTAGTTGTTAAAACTGGGAAAGAAAAGGACAAGATATTCTAGTAAAAATATAATAAATTTATAACTTACAATATTGCAGCATTAAGAATTGATTATATAATGTTATAAATTGAATTAAAAAGATCCTAATGCTGCAATATTTTAAGTTATAAATTTATATTTTTTACCAGAATATCTTGTCCTTTACTTTTCCAGTTTTAACAACTAGTCCTTTACTTTTCCATGTTTAAGTTTAACTATATTACTTTTCATGCTCGCATTTTTCTATTGTAATCCATGATTTTTGTAGGCTTCGAATAAATTCACTTGTTCTTTATTTTATTTCAGTCTTATTTTTTTGCCCCCATAAACACATATGTCATAACAATGTACGGCACTCGTCTGCTTTCAATAAAATCCCCCAATTATCTCCCTTTAATGTTTTCATTCTCTCTGTTTCACTCATTACTTCTCTTTCTGCAACAGCAGTGAATTAGTAGCAACAGAAGCGACATGGTTACTATGGGAACCAGTCATAAAAAAAACGTCGCTCACCTCCTTACGAATTTTTACGACTTTGAACACCAGCAAATTCATCATAACATAAATTGACAATTTTTTTCACAATATAGCTGAGAAGATGATTTATAAACTGTAATAATTGTTTGAAATTTGGTCGAAAAAATGAATGACCGGTGAAGCTTTAAAGCAGTTCTAAATGACTAAAAATGTCACTTAACCATATATTCAAACACGGTAGTGTTTGAATGATAAATTTGTCAATTTAAAAATAAGGAATGTCAAAAGTGTCGAGAAGAACTCAGAAATCTTCAGAAATTTTATAATGAAGTTATTTCTAAAGAAACAGAAATCGATTTTGCTGCTATTGAAAGAAAATTTGGAGGAAGTTTGAATAGACATGAGATCTGATCTGACGACAATAAATAAACTCAGCAAACAAATACCACGAATTTTGTAAATAATATTTTAGCGAATGCTATTCTAAATATTTCATGTCTGAACAAAAATCTGAAACTGACATCATTCGTCATGTATTGATCACGTGACATATTTCCAACAGAGTTGACGATAAAAATGCTTTGTAATAACATGAGGACAAATTGAAAAAGTTACTAATTTTTCCCCCTAAAGGTTTGTTAGATAATAACATTGTTAAAAGTTAATTAATTATTATCGATCTATCTTTTTTTAAAATTTATTTTTATTACATTTTCACCCCAAACAAGGCACATTGCCACTTTGATGTAGGGGCTACTATCAGGGACCTAAGTTGCAGGGGTACTATATAGGGAGTCTGTCAGCAAGATGTCTGTTCACATTACACTTGAACTCCTGCATGTCAGCATAGTTGGGGAAGCAGGAAACTGGAAGAGAATTTCAAAGTCCTGCAGTTCTGGGGAAGAAGCTATTAGAGTAGAAGGTTTTCTAATGTCTAGGGATCTCAACTGTATAGGGGTGGGACTTTGCTTCTTGGCGGTTTTTTCGGATGTATTTTCGTCGAGAGGATACAATACATTGCCAAAAGCCTTAAATATATCTAGGGCTACTGCTCTCCCCTCTCCTGCTTTATCTAGTGCTTGGTATAATCGTTCAGAGATTACAGTTAGAATATCTGCAGTAGAACGGGCTTGCCTAAATCCATATTGGTGTTCAGACAGAACTTTAGCAGTCTGAGGTGGTGGACTAGAGCTTGATTAATTAAGAACTTAAATATTTTGGCGAAAAGAGGGAGGAGGCTAATTGGGCGATAATTTAATGGTCAGTTCTTCCGCCAGAGTTTTTGTAAACTGGTGCCACAGAAGCAGTTTTCCAACAGTCAAGAAAACAAGACTCGTTAAGGCATTTGTTAAAGAGTTTAGAGAGAACTGGAGCAACCTCAGCGGAGCTTTCTTGTTCAGCTATCTATCTATTTATCTATCTATTCAATGATATTCCTAAAATAGTTTATATTGGGAGTTATTTATTGGTTGTAGAATAAAGTGTAGCAATGGGTTTTAGCTGAGGATGTTTACATAAATAAGGTTAAATATAAACAAAATGAGCTTGGGCAGGCATACGTGGAAAGGTTGAACGTCGAGATACGTGTGGTTTTTGAATGATGACGTAATTGAACTAGGGCCAGGAGGTTGGGAAGCTTAGTCAGTCGATTGGTTGTTTTTTTTATTGTTTTTGTTTTACGGCATATCAACCCTTTTTGGGTTATTTAATGTCGAATCCAAAGATTTTGAAGAAAATTTTTTTTAATAGAGTATATTTGTTGTTTTCACGTCAGTTTCTATTCAACCCATAGTTGGAACCCTAACAGGTACTACCACTCCGGGTCAGAGTGGACCTGGGAGCAATGGTAATTAAAGGGTGGCTCCACACTCCCCAAAGCCCACAAGTTGGGGCCTCACCACTGGATATAGTTTAAGGTCATATCCAGGACCTTAGTCAGTCGAAGAGGTTCAGTTTGATCACGCAAGTGAACAGACGTACTTCAAGCCAGTGCTTGTGATGCCCCTAAATCTGGTCATCCTAGAGTTAATTCGACAAAGTACATTAATATGTTGACTGGGTGAATTTCAAGAAATAATTGAAAAAAATATGAACTATTTCGAAAAAAAAATGGCGTCTAGTAAAACAGAGTGATTTATGTTTATTAAATGGTTGTTTAAAATCTTATAATTCTCACTTACTGTACCCTAAACATATATTTTCACAATTAAATGGAGGAAAATACTCTAAAAGATTTGTTTGTCGAGTGCCAATTTTCACTAGAAGAAAACTGTAGAAAATTATTAATTACTAACAGCCAGACCTAACGTTGCCCGGGATTTATTGCGAATCAACGAATGTTCCACACTTTCAATATTTTTATTGTTATCGAAATTGCCGATTTTTCAGTCAAACCTATTGATTGTTTTCTCTAGTCAGGGACCCACTGCGGTGCACCGGGACGAAGCTTTATATGCCTCCAAGTAGTGATTTCGTCTATAATACACTGGTGTCTATATTGCACTGTAGAGAACCTATTGTTGATTTTATAATCTTAATTTATATAATGGTTTGAATAAAAGTTTAGGTGCAAATGTCAAGCTCAGTTGTGCTCTAAACAGAAACATTCATTTCAAACGCGCCCCTGTCTTATCAAAGAAGCTAGTGTTGATTTTATACGTTGAGCCCTTTTGCTTGTGCGGTGATAAATCTTCTCAAATGATGTCCGGTTGTATAACGGTGTCAACTTTGGTAAAAATCGGACTGTTCCTTATTTTATCGAATTTTTTCGATTATCAATTTTCGATACTTATCGGAGGCATTCCGATACAAAACCTATCCAAGAACACTTCTAGACACATAAAGTACGTCTGGGTGAAAATTTATAAAATTGCCCAACCGTTACGAGGTCCATAGGGAATAGACACTCACACACACACACACATACACATACACACAGTGCCTTTTATATATATTTAGATATAAACATATACAAGGTTTTGTACAAATTAAGTAGACTGAGTTTTGATATAAATGTCGCACCGATAAATAATGAATGCCATGTGGAGCGACTTTGATTTTGTAGTCACTTATTTTGATGACATTTAATTTAAAGAGAAAAAAGAAAAACACCGAACACGTGAAAATAGTATTTGATGAAATTACAGAATACAACATTAAGCCAATCTATAATATAAATCTCACCTTTCTGTTTAAACGTATGCATGTATGTATGTATGTATGTATGTATGTATGTATGTATGTAAGTCAGGTGTGTGTGTGTATATGTGTATTGGGGTAGAGAGGGCTCCCGTAAACCGTGGTGAAGGCAACCTTTCTAGGAGAAGCAAATCTCTGATTTAAAAAAACATAAAGCGGGAGACCAGTACCCGCATTAAGCTGGTCTGCAGTTTAATTTGCTGCTGGCTATTTTGCTCTTGCTTGTTGCTGGATCTCAACATTTTGAACCGAGAGAGAGACTTAGCTGTCGTACAAAGCTAAGACTCTGTAACATCATATTTGTATAGATACTCCCTCAGACATTTGGGCTCATGGATTTTAAATGTCTGAGGGAGTGGCACTCGTCTGACAAGACGTTGCAATCATCATGTATGTATGTATGTATGTATGCCTGTCTGCCTGCCTGCTTAAAACATCGCAGTACGGTTTTAGTCTGCCTGCCTACTACCCCCCCCTTTTTTTAGCTCAAAACACACCTTCAAACACCCGAGAAACGCCGGGCACTCAGGCTAGTCTAATATAAAAGACACAAAATGTGTGTGTGTTTGTATTTTTCGCAAAAACTTTCGACAGAGGTGATGGATCCTCACGAGATCAGTACCGTTTCGCAATAAACATTCATTCCTTCACCCTAAACTGGGCAGTTTTTACAAAGAGGGGGTCGTTATTTTGCGTCACCATTTTTGCAAGCAATCGTATCGGTTGGATTGACGTCACTTAATTTCAACGTTCCGATCTTATGGTCGACCGATGGAGACATCGGCAAAGACGTCACGTATTTTTTTTTTGGGGGGGGGGTCTTTTTTCCACACTTTCTATTCCTATTTCGTCTAACGGGTTCAAGCCTGCCTGCTTACTGACACTTTTTTGTTCTGTTTCCACCCAAACTGCCTACAGTTATTTCGCCCCCACCCCGCTACTACCAATTTATTTATTTTTAACCCCCCCCCCGGGATTCTTTACCAGACCTAAGCAACACCGAGACACCCCTCTACTACACCACCTTTTTAAACACCTCGGATGTCCTTACTACACCCCCACACACCCGGGCAACGCCGGATACCCCCGCTAGTCATTGATCATTGATAAATGTTAACACTAACTAAATTCTTGAGACAGAAATTTATAAATGAAAAAAAGCATGATAGTCCAGTCGCAACAAGTGTATCAAGATAATCAAGATGATGATGATGATGATGATCATCATCATCTCCTATAAATCCGAACATTCTATTGTTGGCGTTATTTTTCTCGGTATTTTTTCTGAAAGTAATCGACACGTGCACTTTTTACCAACGGTAAAGTGAGAGTTCTCAGACAAAAGTAAACCTAAAAAAATCCAAATTATTTGTAGAAAGACATCCGGTACTTAAAGGAGTGGCCACGTGAATGTTGCGAATATTTTAAGTTAAAGTGGTTTTTTTTGTGTACTGAACTTGATTCGAACTCGAAACACCCAGCTCTCGAGTCCGTGCAGTTAACCAGTTAATCAACATCGATACGTCAACTCCCGGCAAGAGTGATGATATCCCAGATAGCTCGCACACGAATTCAAGTTTCTCAATCACAAGTTCACCTTTGTCAAATTTAGAAATGGTTTTCAAGTCGAATTTGCTATCCAGCTTTGGACAAAATAGCTTTTTACAAATTAAAAAATTAGTCTTTGTGACAAAGTTTTAAACAAGAATACAACACAATTGAACTAAGAAAAAAAAAACTAGAAGGAAAAAAAAAAATTGAAGAAAAAAAACAGAAGAAAAAAAAACGGAAGGAAAAAACGGAAGAAAAAAAACAGAAGGAAAAAAACGGAAGGATAAAATAAACGGAAGAAAAAAACGGAAGTAAAAAACGGAAGGATAAAAAAACGAAAGGAAAAAAAAAAACGGAAGGATAAAAACTGAAAGAAAAAAAAAACGGAAGGAAAAAAAAACGGTAGGAAAAAAAAGGAAGGAAAAAAAACGGTAGGAAAAAACGGAAGGAAAAAACGGAAGGATAAAAAAACGGAAGGATAAAAAAACGGAAGGAAAAAAAAACGGAAGGAAAAAAACTGAAAGAAAAAAAAACGGAAAGAAAAAAAAAACGAAAGGAAAAAACCGGAAGGAAAAAAAAACGGAAGGAAAAAAAACGGAAGGAAAAAAACGGAAAGAAAAAAACGAAAGGATAAAAAAACGGAAGAAAAAAATGGAAGGAAAAAAGGAAAGCAAAAAAAAAACGGAAGTGAAAAAAAACGGAAGTGAAAAAAAAAACGGAAGGATAAAAAAACGGAAGGATAAAAAAAACGGAAGGATAAAAAACGGAAGGAAAAAAACGGAAGGAAAAAAACGGAATGAAAAAAACGGAAGGATAAAATAACGGAAGGAAAAAAAACAGAAGGAAAAAAATGGAAGGAGAAAAGACGGAAGGAAAAAAACAGAAAGGATAAAAAAACGGAAGAAAAAAACGGAAGGAAAAAAACGGAAGGAATAAAAACGGAAGTGAAAAAAACGGGAGGAAAAAAAACGGAAGAAAAAAAAACGGAAATAAAAATGGAAGAAAAAAAAAATGAAAGGAAAAAAAACGGAAGAAAAAAAAACGCAAGGAAAGAAAACGAAGGAAAAAAAACGAAAATAAAAAAGGGAAGGAAAAAACAGAAAGAAAAAAAAGGAAGGAAAAAAACGGAAGGATAAAAAACGGAAGGAAAAAAAAACGGAAGGAATAAAACGGAAAGAAAAAAACGGAAGGAAAAAAACGGAAGTGAAAAAAACGGAAATCAAAAAGGAAGAAAAAAAACAAAAGGAAAAAAACGGAAGGAAAAACACGGAAGGAAAAACACGGAAGGAAAAAAACGGAAGGATAAAAAAACGGAAGGATAAAAAAACGGAAGGATAAAAAAACGGAAGGATAAAAAAACAGAAGGATAAAAATGGAAGGATAAAAAAACGGAAGGATAAAAAAAAGAAGGATAAAAAAACGAAAAAAAAAGGAAGGACCCAACCAGTGCCGATTAAGAAGAGGTTTGGTTGCTGATTGCGCAAGCCTTGCCTCATAATGACACGCGCAGCTACCCTTAGAGAGTGTCCATTGTCTCTTGAGACTTAACGGAAGCATCACCCCCCCCCACACACACACACATATATATACATCGATACACAGGGTGACCCAGAAAAAACGGGCGCAAACTCTTAGTGTTTTGTCTGAATGAAATGAAACTTTGGTCATAACTAGCTTATTATAGTCAAAACATCACATCAAAACACAAGGGTCTTTGGCCTTTTTTTCTCCGTTGACTGTAAAATGCACAGAAAAACAACTGAATGTCCTCTGTTTTATTTTTTTTTGGTGTGGGGGGGGGCAGCCTATATATATATATATATATATATATATATATATATATATATATATATATATATATATATATATATACATATATATATGGCATGTCTGCATGTTACGACAGTATCGTCTTTACAATATACCTACAAACATACCGCCATTATCTCTCTCTCTCTCCCTCTCTCTCTCTCCCTCTCTCTCTCTCTCTCTCTCTATATATATATATATATATATATATATATATATATAAGCTGAATGTCTGCGTGTGTGTGTGTGTGTGTGTGTGTGTGTGTGTGTGTGTGTGTGTGTGGTCACGAATAGGCTCCTATATGGTTGACAATTTAAAAGAAAAAATAATTACATATAATGATAGAAGATATATCGAGACACAGGAATGGGTATCTTTGATCTGGCAGAACAGTGGTTCATTAAAATTGTGGGGTCTGCGTTCGCGCCTGGTCCATAAAGTATGGAAATAAAAAATTAAAAAAACGTTTACAAGTGTTTTTGATATAGATGCATATAAGAATACTTTGATAAGTATGTTTTAACTTAAATAGGGATGGTATAATAAAATTGTGGGGTCTGAGTTCGCGCCTGGCCTCCATAGAATGGAAAAAGGCACAAACTTTAATAAAGACTTTTCATATCTACTTGCGTAAGTATACTTTGATAATTATGTTTCAGTTTGAAGAAATATGGTATAATAAAATTATGGGGTGTTCGTTCGCGCCTGACCTCCATAGAATGGAAATATGTCACAAAGTTTAACAAGGTTTTTTAATATAGATCCACAGAATATTGTGATAAGTGTTTCAGTGTGAACAGGTATGGTATTATAAATCATGGGGTTTATTTATTTTATTTCTACTTTCATCATATTTTGCTTTTGTTTTGATACCCTCAAATTCGAAGCTATCTCTTTACAGCCCCCTCCTTTTCATAACCTATCATACTTTCATAAATCAGAGTCAATTTTCTGTAAGCTATTTTTGAACCCAGTCAACGACGGGTACTTTTGCTAGTATATATATATATATATATATATATATATATATATATATATATATATATATATATATACTCTGATATATATATATATATATATATATATATATACTCTGATATATATATATATGTATATATATATATATATATATATATATATATATATATATATATATCCGGTGTTCATATAAATAACGTGTATATAAAAACGAGTTTAAATCGGAATACAATCAACATGAAGTGTTCGTGTAAGGTACATTGCAGGTGCGTATGAGTGTGCGTATGAGTGTGCGCATGCGTGCACATTTGCTGTTAAACGTTTAGCATCTTGTTTGCGTAGTGCGCAGAGACAAAACACATATTATGCCATAGTTTCTATTTCCCAGCGGTTGGTCTTTGACTTGAAGATTCTTCCTTCCTCCGAAGTAAACATCATGACACTTGTTTATATTTTACATAACTTTATTTTCACAGTTCCCTCGGAGTTTGTAAATGTCTCCCAAAATTCTACATCTAGCTATAAACACGTCTCTTCAAGCTTCTAGGCCGCAAGAGACGGCTTTCTTCCAAGCTGATATCTTCAGTGACTCGAATTGAACTCCCCCCGACTCGTGTTTATTTGTATATATCCTAAACAGGCCAACCTTATTGCTTATTGTTAACCGTAAATATTATTGTTTTGCTGGACTATATTCCAAGTCCGTTATTTGAACTGATTTTAAAATGTTTTATTGCGATTTTGGTTGTTTTTTTTATTGTTTTTGTTTTACGGCATATCAACCTTTATTATTATTATTTAATGTTGAATCTAGTTATTTTGAGAAACGATTTTTAATGGAGTATATATTTTTTTAAGTCGGGTTCTATTCAACCCATAGTTGGGACCCTAACAGGTACTACCACTCCGGGTCAGAGTGGACCTGGGAGCAATGGCAATTTAAGGCAATGGCAATTTAAGGCAATGGCAATTTAAGGGTGGCTCCACACTCCCCAAGGCCCGCAAGGTGGGGCCTCACCATCGGATATAGTTTTAGGACCTATTGAGATTTTAAAATCTGCTATGGTTTGAAAAAAATATTTGTCTTTAATATTATTTCTGCTGTTTCTGAATTTTTTAGATTAGAATTGGTTATTCGTATTATTTGGATCCATCGGACTACTGCTCTCATCTTGAGTTTGATTTTTACAATGTTTCGGTCGATGTAACCGCCGACCTTTTTCAGCTGTATTTTTCGAACTCGAGAATGTTTTGGTCGAACTCGGGAAATTTGAACGGAATTTCGGGTGGAACCCTTTATTTACTTTATGGGGATAGCGTGCTCTTGTTCTGTCAGAACTTGACCCTCATAAGCTGTTTCTGGAGAGTATTCAAGGAGTGATTCAACTCTTCAGAAATAGCCTGTGAGCGTCAAGACTAAGAACTGTGTATATGAAATTCCATGTAAATGGGGAAAAATTATGTCGTCCGTTGGAAATACGGTTAGAAGAACATCGAAAAGCCGTAGTACGTGGAGAGACTGAAAAGTCAGGTATAGCTGACCATATCTGGAAAGAAAAAGGAAACAATCTACCATTATGGGACGAAGTAAAAATTATAGACAGAGAGGAACGGTGGAGAGTAAGACGATTGAAAGAAGTAGTACATATGCTGGGGAATAACCAACTGCTAAGTAGACCCAGTATAGAATTTAATACGATATGGGAACCAATAATTATAAACAATAGATAATATATACAAGTAATAAATAAAAACATTAATATATATATATATATATATATATATATATATATATATATATATATATATATATGCAAGCATGTGTGTGTGTATTAATATTAGGTTGGTGCAAAAATAATGTCATTTTTTGATTTAAAAAACGCCATTATTTTTGCACCAACCTTATATATAGTAATAAAGTGATATTTACAACTAGAAATAAAGATAGGTTTAAAACTTTTAAAATTCGTACTAGAATTGTCCGCAAGGACCTGTGGCGCAGTGGTTAAAGTACTTGGAAAAATCAATTGTAAAAGTGATATTCTCCTGAAGGTTTAAGGTTCAATTCTCAGTGTGGGCGACCGAAAAATACAATTGCGAATTACTTAGGACCTTTATCCAGTTATGACTGACGGAACAAGAACAACTACCCCCGTGAAGTAAATAAAGGGTTCCGCCCGAAATCCCGTCCAAATTCCCGAGTTCGATAGAAACATTCTTGAGTTCGACAAGATACCTCTGAAGAAGGTCGGAGGTTACATCGACCGAAACGTTGTGAAAACCACACTCAAGATGAGAACAGTAGTCCGATGGATCCAAATCATACGATTATTTCTGTTTTACGAGATGTTTTTATTTTTAAACAACACTGCACATTAGTTCGATCGTCCATCGATACCTGCAGTTTCATGGAAACACTAGAAATCTATACAACAACAGCGCCTCTGACACTTTTTCTTCTTTAACATTCCACACGACAATCGAATTACTGAGATTCAACGAATCACTAGTAATAGAAAAGATCCTATTTGTTTAACATTCAGGTTTTCATATTTTTGTAGCAAGAATCGTGTTCACGTTTCAAAATGACTATTATGTCCAAGATTGATGATGAAGGAAGACTTTCCTTTGGATATGAAATGATTCTAACTGTCGCTTACTGTAATATTGTGACCTTTGGGCTGTGATCATAGCGTAGTATCTGTGTTAACTATGGCAAGCAGGGCCAATGGTCAAAACTTTATTATTATTATTATTGGCTCACATAGAGTTTTCACGCAAGTCATCAAAGATCTGATTGGAAACTTGTGGTGTTCATTGGAATCTGAGTGACAACAAGTCTCCCCAGACGTCCAGCTATCTCCACCTTCTTCGATAGCATTTGCAAATAAATTTGCGTCATCGTAACAGCCTCTTACCATTGATTTCTCGTTGGCAGCGGCCATTGGTCTATACTGGAATTTGAGTGGCACTAAGCCTCCCCAAGATCCCATTTCTCTTCGCGCTTGTCCAGCGGAGGTCTGGTCAGCGCTCTCTCCTCAGTCTATTCATCCTCCTTGACACTTTTCGGCTCTTTGATATTACTTTTTTTTAGGGGGAACGGTGATGAGACAATGGGAGGGGATGCGTGATGGGGGTGTAGAACTTGTAGATATGCAGCTTCAGTGTTCTTTATTATTATTATTATTATTATTATTATTATTATTATTATTATTATTATTATTCAATTCGATAATTGATTCGATTATGATTAGAAAAATAAACAATTAAATTGAGAAAAAATAATTGACATATAATAATAAGGCAAAAAGAATGTGAAAATAGAAAATAGATCTGAACATGATTTTTGGTTTGCATAAACAAATAACTAGATTGGGGTTACATCAGCTGTTGGTTTGAGACACGTAGTGAACCACGTGATAAGATTATGTAGATTTGGGGAGATTCTAGGCAGTCGTGAGCTGGACATCAGAGAGAACGGACGACTCAAAATGACGCGTCATTTCAGGGAGCCAAGATGTAAAAAACGTCTAATCTCTGAAAATGCCGACCGTATCATGAAAATAAATGTTCGTAAATAATTCAGGTATGTGTTGTGTTATATTCATCTGTTAAAAAGAACTGTTTGTCTACAACTGTTTCGATACGTCCATGTCAATCGTTTCCTGTTAGAACTGTCGCGAAAATGTTAAAATATACACACTAGACAATCAACTAAATGATACGACGTATATACATACACGCATTCACACGTACATGAATATATAGATAAAATATAAAACCCAACTATTCAACATGGACGTCGTTATAGAACTATTCATACACCTGCCTATATAACATGACGAATATTTTGACAGCTTTCTAAACTTATTCCTAACAACTCTCACTTCCCGATGCAATTCTCTACCTATATAAAAGCCAGGTACGGTCAACGACGGAGTACTGTTGCCACCTCTGGGCAGGAGCTGCTAGAAGCAGCTTATTCTGCCTTGACAGAGTTGAAAATAGACTTTGTAGCTTAGTGGGGGATCCCCTTTTCTCTTCCCTGCAACCTGTTTCCCACAGAAGAGACGTTGCGGACCTGTCTCTGCTTTATCGTTATTTTCATGGCAAATGCTCATCTGAGCTTCAATCTATGCCTCCCCCCTCGCCAAACGTTCACGAAAAGCACTCGCCTAGACAAAACCACTATCAATAATTTCCCACACTCTTTATCTGTGTCTAAACGTAAACGTAGATTCCATGAACAAAGTTTCTTTCTTAGAATTGCACGCTTGTGGAACTTTCTTCCGATTGCTTGCTTTCCAGCTGACTACAATCTGATTGTCTTCAAGTCCAACGTAAACAAGTTCTTGATGAACCGTCCCCCTAAGTAATCCAATTTACAAAATTCCCACTACTTATGTTTACTACGCTATAATCACATTGACTAATGTATACTCATTAACCCTTATCCTCGAGTGACCTCCGAGCTCTGATAAATGGTGATTCCTGTGTACAAAAAAAATATATATACCCTAAATAATACACATCTAAACGGTGTATCTCCTCTTATATCTACCGATCATTCATCTCTCTCTCTCTCTTCTCTCTCTCTCTCTCTATCTATCTCTCTATCTCTCTATCTATCTCTCTATCTCTCTGTATATAAGTGACATTGTCTTTCTGTCTGTTTTTGCTTGCTTTCCAGCTGACTACAATCTGATTGTCTTCAAGTCCAACGTAAACAAGTTCTTGATGAACCGTCCCCCTAAGTAATCCAATTTACAAAATTCCAGCTACTTATGTTTACTAAACTATAATCACATTGACTAATGTATATCCATTAAGCCTTATCCTCGAGTGGCCTCCGAGCCTTGATAAGTGGTGATTACTGTGTACAAAAAATAAATATACCCTAAATAATACACGACTAAACGGTGTATCTCCTCTTATATCTACCGATCATTCATTTCTCTCTCTCTCTCTTTCTCCCCTCTCTCTCTCTTTCCCCCCTCTCTCTCTCTCTCTATCTCTCTCTCTCTCTCTCTCTCTGTATATAAGTGACATTGCCTTTCTGCCTGTTTTTCTGTGTGAATAACGGTCTTTACCTATTAAATAGTGTCGAGTGTGTATATATTGCTGTTGACAGATGACGGAGATACATTTATAACAGAGGCTGGGAGACATTTATATATCACTGTTACACAGAACGACACGTCGTTTGTGTAACAACGTAAACAACGATGACGATGATGACACTTCTATTTGTTCATTATTATTATTAATAGGAGACAGAGATATTGCGACAGCTCTCGTTAACACATCAGAGGGGAGATACATTATTGATAATTGTGGAGGGTTAGGGTTAGGGTTAGGGTGTTGCACAGTTCATTTTACAGAGATGATAGACAAAAAATTTACCTTTCAGTTGTAATGACAACACGAAGACAGTTTACAAACATAAATGGTGATTCTTTATTCGATGAATCAGTAACTCAAGCTCTTACAATTACATGGTTTCCTCTTCTCCTCTTCACCTCCAAGGGGTATCAGCTCCCAGTCTGACCGACTCGACTCTCTCTGTCTCTTCTAACTCTTTGGTCATCTGACTATGACTCTATCTTTTTTTAATGTCGAACTTTGTCTCAATATATTGTGAATTCTCTTTCTTTATAACGTCAAAGCGTGCGTCGCCAAGTGAAATTTATCCCCGTGGATTTTCCCTATGTATGTCCAAATACGCTTTTGGCAAACAAAGAAATTCCTAAATAAATTGTATCATTTATAACCTATTTATTTCATCATTATTTCTAACTCGTATTGTCCATTTTTTAACTGACATATTAATATCCAGTTATTTCTAAAAGAATAGACATTCGCTGCATTCCTAAATTGAATGTCTGTATTATCTTGTAACTCCTGTTTACTGGGTTCGATTCTATCCTTTTCCAAATATCATTTTCAAACATCTATTTAATTACTGGGGTCGGTCCGTTTTTACATAACATACCAAACTACTCTGTCAATTTTTACATAACATACCAAACTACTCTGTCCATTTTTACATAACATACCAAACTACTCTGTCAATTTTTACATAACATACCAAACTACTCTGTCAATTTTTACATAACATACCAAACTACGCTGTCAATTTTTACATAACATACCAAACTAAGCTGTCAATTTTTACATAACATACCAAACTACTCTGTCAATTTTTACATGACATACCAAACTACTCTGTCAATGTTTACATAACATACCAAACTACTCTGTCAATTTTTACATTACATACCAAACTGCTCTGTCAATTTTTACATAACATATCAAACTACTCTGTCAATTTTTACATAACATACCAAACTACTCTGTCCATTTTTATATAACATACCAAACTACTATGTCAATTTTTACATAACATACCACACTACTCTGTCAATTTTTAGCCTATAGATTTGAAGCCTCATATATCGGGAATTTTGACCTGTTGGACAAATTCAATTTGGTTTTAGCTGATAGAAATAGCTGCGAAGGAGTTAAAAAATGAACTTCGCAAGCGTAAGTCGACTAAGCGCGTTGCTTATATGCATGCGCAAATATACATTTATCTGGTAAATTTGGTTAATTTTTAACGTCTGATCTCCATTGGTTTTAAACTAAACTGAGAATGAATAACACTAGAGAGCTTTATGTTTTAGTTTCGATTCTAGCTGATGGCACCCAAGTCATATTTTTTTAACTTTTGAAATCACTACTATATATTGAATACAATATGACAATCAGTAGAGTATTGGCTCTATCATAAATACAAAATCTGTATGAATTAAAATATCTTGTTTAAGGCATATATTACGACAAGGCCAGCCCGGGCCACGCCGGGCCACGCCGGGCCACGCCGGGCTATGCCGGGCCACGCCAGGCCACGCCGGGCCATGCCGGGCTATGCCGGGCCATACTGGGTGGCCGCTACTATATATTGGGTGCAATATAATAATCAGTAGAGTTTTTGTTCTATAATAATAATAATTATAATAAATACGAAATCTGCATAAATTAAAATATATTAAAACGTAAATAAAATACGCGTCAAGTGTGCTTGAAAGTCAAATTACAACGCAATTTTATAAAAATAAACAAATATTTTACTTGTTTGAAATTTATAGTTTAAATATATTTCGGAATCAAACACCATCCTCAGTATCTTGTTTCTTTTTTTTTTTTTCTTGCCATGTTGTAAAGTACGAGAAAGAAAAGTCAGTAATAGAGATCCGCGCGTTATCTCTCAGTTGTTGTATTTTGAAATGTCGGGAACGGCGCGTTGGCGACGCGAGATTACCGTCAGGAGTGTGAGTTCCATTAAAGAAGATTTAATTTAAGCTGAATAAAATAAAATACGCATCAAGTGCTCTTGAAAGCCAAATGACAACGCAATTTGTCGAAAATAAACAAATATTTTACTTGATTGAAATTTATAATTCAAATATATTTCGGAGTCAAACTCCATCCTCAGTATTATTTTCTTCTTTCTTCCTTTTTTTTTTCTATCAAAACCTATTTTACAACCGGACGATCTGCTAGTTAAGATTAAATTTTAGAAAAGCTATTTCCGTCGTAGTTGGTATACTTGGACAACATTTATTTTTCCTGTTCATATTTCGTTGAACACCAGGGATAATTTCTGTGTGTTTCTCTTGCGGTCCGTCTTTTCCGTTTGACAGGCCAATGTTCGATCGTTCTTTTCGAGCGTAAAAAAACATCACCATAACCATAAACGTTTTCAACTCTCATAAATTGTCTTCAGGCGTATGATGAATTTAAAAATTACGTTTAGTAAATTCATTGAAAAAGTCGATTAAAATCGTTTAAATGCACTTAAGACGGGGATATTTAATATGAAGGGATTTTGAAACGGCATCAAACGGTTATATGTGGTATACTATGGGTTGATATAAACGGCGTAGCTTATATATGTTTGTATTGTATACATATATGTATATGTGCGTGTGTATGTATACACACACACACACACAAATATATATGTATGTATGTATGTATATATGTATATATACAAGACAAACATATATAAGCTACGCTGTTTATTAGTGATTAGTGATGGGGCGATTCCAATAATTTTCCCGATTCTGATACAATTACCGATTCCGATTCTTTATAAATCTCTAAATATTTAAATATAAAAGTGTTATTTTGTCCGGATTACTGTAAAAACACATCTTAAATGTGCAAATATTTTCTCACACGTAAAAACACACTTGTGAGAGGGGGGGGCGATCTAGAGATTTTTCCGATTCCGATACCGATTCCGATACCGATTCCGATGCCCCAAAAGCTCCCATTTTTCCGATTCCCGATGACTACTTCATTTACTCACATAAAATTAATATACGAAAGTATACATTTATGCGTAAACTTTAAGTATTTACTTCAAAAGTGCTCAATACGTAGGTAGATCTAGTTAGTAAGTTATAGAATGTATATAGCGATTAAGCTACACTGAATATTCCACGCTTCATCCACTCTAGGACTCTTCAGGCTTATGCGCGAATTATGTGGTTGTTCTTTCGTATATTAATTTTATGTGAGTAAATTAAGTAGTCATAGATATATATATATATATATATATATATATATATATATATATATATATATATTTATACATATATATATATTAGTGTTGGGACGATTGACCGGAAACGTATAAAAACGACAAACAACCACAGAATTAGCACATAAGCCTGAAGAGTCCTAGAGTGGATGAAACGCGGAATATTCAGTGTAGCTTAATCGCCATATACATTTTATAACTTACTATATATATATATATATATATATATATATATATATATATATATATATATATATATATATATATATATATATATATTCTGTGGTTGTTTGTCGTTTTATACGTTTCCGGTCAATCGTCCGAACACTATATATATATATATATATATATATATATATATATATATATATATATATATATATATATATATATATATATATATATATAACAGCTGTGTGTTCTATAATGAGTATCTTTTAACTTATGATGGTTAACGTTCGTCTAGTGAATTCTCTTTTGTGTGCTGATCTGTATATATACATAAATTAACAGTATATAGATATCTTTGTTGATTGAAACAACAGCAAAAACATAAAATCTTCCTTCCATTCGTTCTGAAATAAAAGGTGCTTCTCCCCCAAAGTGAAAACGCTCAGACGGGAATTATATTTTCATATAAAATCATTCATTCTTTGCTGGATTCTTTGCTTTGTATAAGATTACATTTTTCTAAGTCGCCCCTTCTGGCTTCCATGGGCGTTCAGTCATAAAACCCCATCCGTCTTTAACACTTTGCGTATCGAAACTGATCAATTACATAACTACATCTCAAAATCTATATTTTTTATTACGGCATCATAACACTTAGCCTTAAGATCCTTGCTGGGTTTTTGTCACGTATATTTGCTTATATAATGGTTAGCTTCCACATGTCTCAAATTCACATCAAATTAATATTCCTAAGAACTATTAAATGTGAACATTTCAACTTAGCATAACTTTTCACAAATTAAAAATATTTCTATTCGACAATATACTTTTACCAATTTTAATAATCGACAATTTTAATAGTTTCCGGCGTTTTCCGGTCGATTAACAACATAACAGAAGTCTAAAATATCAACGTTGATGTGCTCCAAGGTTTTATTCTAGGCCTAACCCTAATCCTAACCCAACCCTAACCCTAACACTAAAATGACGAAAATGCATCATTATTTATAGTTAAAAATAATTTTTACGTAAAATGGGGGGGGGGGGAATTTCATTTCTCTAGATGTAAACACCTTGGAGATTGCGAATACAGGGGACATATTTATCTCCCTTTTCGGCACTTTAGTTGCTGACGTTTTGTTTAAGACCAGAGCGATATATATATATATATATATATATATATATATATATATATATATATATATATTTACAAAAAACACAACAGCGGTTGCTCTATTCGACGAATTTTCGTAATTTGGGGATATATTACTATTTTCGACATGACAATTAAGTAAGTATATTCTTGTTTAAAACGACAGATAAAAGAAATCGCTCTGTCAACTTTATCTTAACAAGCACCGGCGTCTTGGAAAAAAGAAAGAAGACTTCGTCACAAAAAAAAAAGAAGAAAAAAAAAGAAGAAAAAAAAAGAAGCCTGGTCAAAGAGAAAGGAGAGAAACTGAGCAAAATGAAGAAAGATATCGAGGCCAAAAGAAACACGAGGTGGGGAAAGACTAAGTAAAATACTTGTCAGCTAAAAGAAAGTCGCCAAAGCAAGAAATAAAGCAATCAAACCGAAAGAGGAACAAAGAAAGTGAATACGTAATAATATAACGCGTTAGATTTGGATAAAGAAAGGAGGAATGGTAAGCGGAAAAGGCGAATAAAACAAGAAATGTTTTTAAAAACGAATGAGGGGGAAGATTAATAAGACGGGGAAAGAAAAAGAAATGGAGGGAACTAACAGAGGTCATGAATAGGGCAAAACGCGGAAAAATAAGTGTTTACATAGAGAGGGGGGCGGCATATTAGAAGCAGTTGTGAGTAAATGTAGTATCTGTTCTGCAGATTGCTGCAGTACTGCACTTAAGATAATTTGTACCAGTCAATGGAGGGGAAACCCTCTGTACTGGGACAATTATTATTTTTGGTATCAGAGTGCCCCCTTTTTGCCTACTTTTAGGGGAGCTAGTTTTTATCCCACATTAAAAACGGCCTTGTGCCTAATTTGCTTTGGTGGGGAAGCAAATAAATACAATATGCAATGCATGTATGTTTTTCTGACATTATGTATGTATGTATGTATGTACGTATGTATGTATGTGTGTTTGTATGTGTGTTTGTATGTATGTAAGTGGGTGTACGTATGTATTATGTATGTATGTATGTATGTATGTATGTATATGTGTGTATGTATGTGTGTGTGAGTGTGTGTGTGAGAGTGCGTGTGTGTGTGCAAGACACAGATGGAAAGAGCGCGAAAGAAAAAGAGAAAGAGAAAGAGAGAGAGATCAGCTGAAATCGTCGAAGAGAATTAAAGAGGGTGGTGGAAGTGGGAGGTGGATGCCAGCAATTTGCGTGTGGCTGCTTAAGGGGCGGGGGGGGGGGGCGCTTAAAGTTTAAAGAAAGTCCCGAGGAGTGAAAGAGTGAGGAGAAATAGTCGGTTAAAGATTGGAGTTGGAGGAGCAAAATAATGGTGGTGGGTAGAGAAAAAAGAGGAAAAAAAGTATATCAACAGCAAATGGAGGAGGGGGAGAGAGTTGAGAAATAGAGAGTGTGGAGGAAGGGGAGGAGATTGAGCGGGGAAACATAAATAAATATGAAATATGAAAAGTCCCGAAGAAAGAAACGAACGGAAGAACGCAAAAACGGACGAATTTAGAGAGACAGTTTAGGCGCGCATATACGCAACGTGCGCGATGAGAGTACGTGAAAGTCACAAAGAAACCTACATCATGTGCTAAAGCCTAGATCATATGAGAATTAAGTGTTCAATTAGTATATATATATATATATATATATATATATATATATATATATATATATATATATATACATGTGTGTGTGTGTACGTTTATACATATATATAAATATGTACATTTATATATACATATATATATATACATATATATACATATACATATATATGTGTGTGTATGTGTATATATATACATATATATACATATATATATATACATATACATACACACACACACATATATAATTTTTAATTTTAATTATAAATTATCAATCATTTTACTCAATATATATATATATATATATATATATATATATATATATATATATAATTGATTAGTTAAGTTTAAGTTTATTGATGGCAAACAAAAATGACAATATTTTTTAGAAATGCTCGATATTTGCGTAGAGCTTATAATTAAAATGATATAAATATTGCGAGAAATCTATGCGAAACGATCAACGTTTGCATGTCTCGTCAGGACTCCAAAAATGAATGAAAATATAAGAAGGTGATATGATATTATCTTCTTTCATGTTCATTCAATGTTGAAGCTCTGACGAGGCACGTAAATGTTAAATCGTATACATATATACACACAGAGATACACACACACACTCACACACACACACACACACACACATATATATATCTATATATCTATCTATCTATCTATCTATCTATCTATCTATATATATATATATATATATATATATATATATATATATATATATATATATATATATATATATATATATTAGTGTATTTAGGCAGGATTCCTTCATTCAGGCAAGCATTATTAAAAACAACAGAGATACCTTGGTTAATGTTTCTTTTTTTTCATTTTTTCGATCTTTCGTAAGATTTTTTTAACTTCAAGATGGAAGGTATTTACAAATGTTCCATGGTTCATACGAGCGCTTTCGATTTTTCTTGAATCATCCTCAGGTGGATATAAAATATTAAAAATAGAAGTGAAATATATAGTTACGAATGATAAAAAGAGTCAATGAAAAGTCGATTAAAATATACATTTACGAGTCATAAAAAACTCGATTAAAAATTAGGATGATAAAAGGCAATGTTAGTAAAACCAGTCGTATACTGGTTATGCTAAACATTTCAGCACATTATTGCTACTTTCAAAATTAATGCTATTTATAGATGGGTGCGGGGTTTTTATATATAGTGCTTCAAGTATTTTTAATTTTTTACAATTATTTTCTCGTTGCAAAATCCTTGTGTTGTCCACGAGGACCTTTCGGATATTAAAGGGGGGATAGCTATGTTGATTTGTTAACTCCACCTGATGATGATTCAAGAAAGAATCGAAAGCGCTCGTGTGAACCATGGAACATCTTGAATTTAAAAAAACAAAAAAAAAACAAAAAAACAAACAAACAACAAAAAACAGGTTTGTTGCTATCTGGGGAAAAAGCTTAGTGATAGAGCATTCGACTTCAGATCGACTGATCTATTGTTCAATCCCGAGTATACCTCACCATTTTATTTTAATTTTTTCTGATTAATGAGTTCAATTTACGATAAAAGAAGACGTACCATTTGAAATAACCGTAAATCATTTCTTTGTTTTTATATAGTTTAAGACTAAACATTAATCAGAAGGGACTTTTCCAGGGCATTTCTCGTCAAGCCCAAATATCAGCTGACGCAAAATTGTAAACAAACACAGACGGAATTTGATGACCGATATTATCATTATTTTTTTTTTCTTATTAATCAACCGGGCAAATTATTCTTAGTAATATATAATAATCAATAGAAGATTGATTTTATAATAATACATACGCAATCTGCATGAATTAAAATATCATGTTTAAGCGTATTATACGATCGGGCAACGCCGGACTGCCAGCTATCATATATATAAAAATCAAACTTACGCCGGTGGATATTGACCAGTTACATTTCTTCTACATGTTGGCATTCAGTGACACATCTCTGGTTCTGGCGCATGTCCATGACAGGGGTTGCTTTCTAGAATCTCACACCCTGAATATCTGCAACAGAGATATGAAACTTCATTTCATGAATGCATCGGTTGAGTTGTCAAAAAAATATAATTTGTACTCCGCTCATATTCATTGGGGCGGAATACATAAATAGGAAGCGTCACTTTTGGATCGTACCTCATCTGGACACTCCCGTCAATTTCGACGTATGAGCTTCCGCCACAAAAACACGTTGCTCGATAATCCACACAGATTATTTGCTTATAATGGTGAAGTCTTTGAGTAGACCCATCCACAATTTTTGGTATTATACCTAACCTTTGTCGATGCAGAGGAGTGCCACGGGACAGAGTATACAGTAAACCGCGTGTTTTTACATCAAAGTTTTCTTCTCCTAGTCTTAATGAAGACTGGGGGTATATCACTTCAAGTGAATTAGTGCGTCCTTACACACCAACATGAAAATTTCTACGAATCGGCGCAGTATATACAGCGCCCAGATTTCCCAAATGGTCACCCATCTGGTACTTGCTAGGCTCAATATTGCTTAACTTTGGCAAGAACCGGTGTTTCAACCTGATTGTGGTGTATATATATATATATATATATATATATATATATATATATAAAAATGTAAATTTGGTTCGTTCCAAACGAATAAAACCATATTTCTACGTTACCAATTTATTTGAAATTTTCAGACAACCCATCTTTAGAGTCGAGGCATGTTTTTATGTTATTAAAATAAATTTACCTCGCGAATTATTAAAATATTAAATGAAATAAATATATTTTTTTAACCGTGGTGCGAATCTGTTCTGTTGATAAAACTGAACTTCCGGTTCGATTCATTTCACAGCCACGAATTGACGAAAGATTTCATTTTCTGTTTAGTAAGTAAAAAAAAAACAAAAAAAACATAATTCATTTGTTTATCTTCCAAATTTTTTAATTTACACATTTTTTCTTTATTATATGAGGCAAAAAAAAAGTTTGTCGCTTGCTTTTTGAGATTTTTTTTTTGTTTTTTCGATATAAGATTGGTTGGAATAAAAAAATCAACACGATTTAAAAAATAGCGCGGATCACTCTCTGCATTAGCACCGAAAAATGTTACTAAACATTTATTAATAATTTCTCACTTTTACAAACATTTGATTTTAAATTTCTTTTTAAATGACGACTTTTATCGACTTTTTTTTTTAAATATCCCCCCAAATGGTGTTTATTAGCCCCCCCTCCAAAAGTGATGTTTATTCCGGAAGCTTTTCTTAAGATTTGGAGGTTGGGGGGGATTCCAAGGTGGACCTAATCTAAAAAAGAAAAAAGTTTTTTATGCGCACATAAGCAACTATTTATTTATTAACTTTTTTTTTGCTTTTTTATTTAAAAATTAGTAAATTTCAATGAATACAATAATAAATAATTTAGCATTAATATGTGTTTTTGGTTTTGTGTTGAATGAAACTTTCTTTTTTTTTTCATTACAACAATAATGAACCAATTTAAATCTTCCGGCATGCGTTTAAGGGTTACGAAATTATCAATAAATCGTTTAGTTACTAAGTCAACGTCAGTAAATAAAAAAATGTTACGTGCGCATGCATTAGCCTTGACTAGGGGGGGCCTAAGGGAGCGATCATTAAATAATTATGCTGGTCGCCATTGAACTCAACGCCCAAGGAGTACCTTAAGTGGCACTTATGCACTTATGTTATCGTGCTATTTTTTAAAATAGTATTTTCATGTTAAATTCAAATTTTACAATATGTTTTTCTTTTATTAATTTGTTAAGTGAAAGTACAGATAACCCGGTCGGTTTCTAATGTGATGAAAATCTAGCCCCCCCCCCCAAAAAAAGGGGTACTCTGGATAATAACAAAACATTAAAATTGCCTCAGTCTCGAAAGATTTTTTCTCTACTGAACGATGAAACAAACGGTGAAGTGTAGTTCACCTTCTGTCTCTCTCCCCCTCTCTCTTCCTCTCTTAATATTTCTCTCTATCCAGCTCTACCTTTCCCTCTCTCAATCTATCTTTCTCTCTATATCACCCTCTCCATCTCTCTTTGAGCCCCTTTCTCTCTCTAACTCCCTCTATCTCTCTCCTTTCCTCTGTCTCATCCCTCTCTGTTTCTAACTCTCCCCCTCTCTCTGTTTATCTATCAATCCCTTTATCTCTCTATCTCCTTCTCTTTGTCTATTTTCCTCTCACTTTCTCTTTCCTATCTATATATCTTCCTCTCTATCTGTCCATCTCTAATCCCTCATCCTATTTTAGTCTCCTAAATTAATTACAGTGAATAAGGCATTGTCAAAACATGGATAAATCCTATTTTAGTCACCTAATTTACTGACTGTGAGAATAGAAGTTATTTGGAAATTACTGCTACCTTGAACAGCACCAGAAGTAACTGGTAAAACCTTTCTAATTAAATTGATTTTGGCAGTCATTTGGTAACAAAATGACATAGCCTTAGCCCTTGCTGCATGAGGAATACCTTCGACCTTGCTGCCAAGTAGAAGAATTATTTATTCTACTTTAAAACATTCAATTTTTCAAAAATCTCATCTTCGACATCTCCAAAATATCCAATATGGGGAAAAATATTGCAGAAATGCAAGCTTATTGTTTAGGATGAATGCACAATGGTACGCAAAAACTCACTTGAGGCTCTTGGTCGATCCTTGCAAGATTTGCGTGGCAATGTCAGACCATTTGGGAATGCAGTAATATTGCTTGCAGGAGATTTCAGACAAATGTTACCTGTTATTCTTCAATCAACACCAGCAGATGAAATAAATGCTTGTCTCAAATATTCTACTTTTTTGTTCCATATGAAGACATTAAACTTAACTCAAAATATGCATGTCCAGTTGCCGACTGTTCGATCCGCACAAAAACTTTTGCATCACTTGTGGGAAATTGGGTACGAAAAAGTGCCAGCTGATCAGAGTTAAGGACAAAATTCTTTGACTTTTAACTCCTGTAATTTCTGTAATTTTATTTCATCAAAAGAATAGTTAGTTTAAAAGGATTTTGCAGATATTCAAACTATAAGAATTCTATTTGACTGAGTAAATGAGCTATTCTTGCAGGTCAATACAAAGATGCCCATGAATTTAACGCTATTATTCAATGTAAAATTCCAAGTGAGGTAGTCAAATCCAAATCCATCGACACTGTTGTGAAAGCAGATAAAGTGGTTAATTATCCAACAGCTATATTTGCCAGGGATGCCACCGCATGTATTGCAACTGAAATTTGGTGTACTAATTATCATGTTGTGAAATATAAACCAATCCAAGCTTTGCAATGGCACATAGCTTGCAGTAAAAAAAAAAATTAACAAACAATATCATAGAAACAACCATCTTAACAGGACCTTTCACAGATGAATATATCTTCATTCCATGCATTCCTATGATTCCACCGGATACATCATTACACTTTAGGAAATTGAACTTTCCAATTTTATTGTCATTTGCAATAACCATCAACAAAGCACAGGGAACAATCTTCACAATTGTGGGCCTTACAGTTACACACTGACTGTTTTTTCACATGGACAATTTATATTACGTATTCAAGAGTCACCAAACCGGAAAATCTCTATATCAGCTAAGAAAATAGAACAACAAAAACTGTGTACCCATGTAAAATGGAAAATTAAACCTATAAGAAACATGCTTTTTCTCATTTTGGAACTTTTTCCATTGCGCCAATTTGAGCCACAGCAACGCGTGGCAGGGTACAGCTAGTATATATATATATATATATATATATATATATATATATATATATATATATGTGTGTGTGTGTGTGTGTGTGTGTGTGTGTGTGTATACATATTCTTTTTATTTGTTTTTACATAAGCAGTAATGTGTTGCTACACAGTCATGAGCATGTTTCGACCAGCTAGTTGTTAGTAACTAGAGACATCTTCAGGAGATACAGCTTATATGAAAGCAGAGTTTACAATAAAATTATCAGGTCATCTACGTCACCGGGTGTTAATGTCAGGAGGTTCCGGTAAATGTTGGTAAAAATAAAAACAAGGAGTAAGATTTGGTTGCATGTAAACAAGACTAAAAGACGTGATGTCCGCCTCAAATCCTAAACATAATAGGGTCAATTAGTAGGAGAGTGCGAATTTATAAACTGTTTGGAATATCTATATATAAAAGTGAAAGTGTCTGTGTGTCTGAGTGTCTGTGTACATTTTCCTACACAATACCTCTGTCAATTTTTAGTCTACAGACTCGAAATTTGATATACAGGGTACTGAGATTTGGGAAAATCGATGTGATCTGTTTTCGGCCAGAAATTTGGCGATTAATGGGTCAAAGTTCAACGATTTGACCTTTGAGAACTCTATCAAACTCCTCCGCCAATTTTGGGTCTAATCACTTGAAATTTTAGATATAGGTTACTTGGACATGGATCTAACTTAATAACTTGATTTGAGCCCAAATAAATAAATGTTAAGTGGTCATAATAAGGGTCAAAGTTTAAAAAAATTGACCGCTTTTTTTTTTTTTTTTGCTCAACATACACCTCCAAATAGCCGGGCAACACCGGGCACCCATGCTAGTATATATATATATATATATATATATATATATATATATATATATATATATATACTAGAAATTCCGCCCGGCTTTGCTCGGGCCCTATGTACTGTTGATAACTTTATGTGCATATGTATATATTAAAAAGTGTGAATATGTACGGTAATGCCTTTCTATATAATAGGCCTTCTTAACTACTATAGAGAAATATTAGTAGAGACCGCTGAAGTCGAACTTTTTAAAACTTTAACCTCAATTTTGCCCCCTTAACCTTTATTGCTCTGGGCTAACATTATATTATAATGTAGGATCCATGTCCAAGTAACCCACATCTAAAATGTCAAGTGTTTAGACCCAAAATTCGCGGAGGAGTTTGGTAGAGTTTGTATAGGTTAGCTCTGTAAATTTTGACCTTTTGCCAACAAAAACTAAATAAAAAGCTTGGTGTATGCCCGAATGCCTTTTATGTAAAATTTAAAAATGTTTAGACACAAAATTGGCTCAATAGAGACCGCAAATGTAAAATCTTTTGAACTTTGACCTCTTGGAAGTTAACTGTTCAGCGAGAAAACGATTAAAAAGCTTGTCCTATGTCTAAATACACTTTATGTCAAATTTCAAATGACCAATCTTAAGGAGAGGATAACTTTCAAAGATATCGGCGAAAAAGTGACCCCCCCCCCTATAGAAAAGTGCCTAGTTGAAGGGGAAGATATTAATGTTTTTAGCCAATTCTTCGATATTTGTCGTATGAAAGGTCGAACTTTAAAACGATACTGATCTTGGTAAAATCCGTCGCCTCTATTGAAAGTTTAAGGCAGACATGCAAACATACATACATACATACATACATACATACATTTATATATTGGTAACTAAAGATTTTCGACCCAAACTGATTAAAAAGCTTGCCCTATGTCTGAATACCCTTTATGTAAAATTTCAAATATTTAGATCAGAAATTGTCTGAGTAATTTGGTAGAGACCGCAGAAATCAATTTTTTTAAAACTTTGACCCCAATTATGTCCCCTTAACATTTATTGTTCTGGGTTCAAATTGAATGATTATGTTAGATCCATGTCCAAGGAACGTATATCTCAAATTTCAAGTCTTTAGACGCAATATTGGCGGAGGAGTTTGGTAGAGTTCTCAAAAGTCAAATTGTTGAACTTTGACCACTTAACAGCAAAATTTCTGGCCAAAAACCGATTTCCACAAATCTCAATCTATTCCGTATCTAAAATTTCGAGTCTGTAGACCGAAAATCGACAGTTATTTGGTAGGGAAATGTACACAGACAGACACACAGACAGACATTTTCACTTTTATATATAGGTATAGATAGATTGGATGCAATACTTAGTAATGATTGAAAAAGCTTTTTTAAAAAAAAAGACGAGTGCGCCACCACTGAGAATCGAAACTAAAACGTTCAGCTTACAATTTATTTTTGCCTCTGTCGTCAATGACTGGGCTATGAAGACATTTATAATACAAGACTAAAAATTAAAACATGAACCAATAACTACAACATGATGCATTCGTAATGCCGGCGTTTGACCTTCACCTGACAATTTTTTTTTAATTTTCACACTTTTGTACCGATTTCTCCCGGGTAAACCCCAAATATAAAGTTTTGCATGGCGTCAAATACCTTATATATGAAGTTTCCTTTTTGTAGACCAAAAACTCTAGGAGGAGTTTGATAGGCAAAATCTGTTAAACAAAAATATATACGTATACATTAATATATATGGAAACGGTTTTGTGTTTATTATAAACATTTTAGGCAAATATTATGCAAGTATTAATTATGTAGAATATCTGCATTAATATAATTACACGTAAAGATGATCATCCTATAAGAGAACCGAATTAACTAATAGGGAATTAATTAAAATGAATGTTTAAAAGAATATGCAAATTAGCTAGATCGTTTGCAGATGAGCGCAATTCCACGACCCATATATAAGAAAGTTGTATTTTCCTTTTAAATAAATAGAAAATGGTTTTTAATATGAATATCAATACACACAAAAGAAAAACGAATTTATAGGAGTATAGATAGATAGATAGAAGATATATATATATATATATATATATATATATATTATTTCTTTTGAGTGAATTAGACTTGAAGTCTAAAGAGTAGAGTTTATTTTAATGTATTAGTAAATGTATTAATACTATTAAAAGAAACAGTGCTAATTCAAAATTATGAATCGTTTTACTCAATGTATATATATATATATATATATATATATATATATATATATATATGCGTGTGTGTGTGTTTGTGTGTGTATAAATATAATATATATATACTAGCAAAAGTACCCGTCGTTGACTGAGTTCAAAAACAGCCTACAGAAAATGGACTCTGATTTATGAAAGTAAGATAGGTTATGAAAAGGAAGGATTGTAAAGATATAGCTTCGAATTTGGGGGTATCAAAACCAAAGCAAACTATGATGAAAATAAAAATAAAATAGATAAACCCCATAATTTATTATACCATACTTGTTCACACTGAAACACTTATCACAATATTCTGTGGATCTATATTAAAAAAACTTGTTAAACTTTGTGACATATTTCCATTCTATGGAGGTCAGATGCGAACGAACACCCCATAATTTTATTATATCATATTTTTTCAAACTGAAACATAATTATCAAAGTATACTTACGCAGATAGATATGAAAAGTCTTTATTAAAGTTTGTGCCTATTTCCATTCTATGGAGGCCAGGCGCGAACGCAGACCCCACAATTTTATTATACCATGCCTATTTAAGTTAAAACATACTTATCAAAGTATTCTTATGTACATCTATATCAAAAACACTTGTAAACGTTTTTTGTTTTTTAATTTTTTATTTCCATACTTTGGGGACCAGGCGCGTATGCAGACCCCACAATTTTAATGAATCATCATTATGCCAGATCAAACATAAACATTCCTGTGTCTCGATACATCTTCTATCATTATATGTGATCAGTTTTCTATAATAGTCAACCATATAGGAGCCTATTCGTGACCACACACACACACACACACACACACAGATATTCAGCTTTATATATATATATATATATATATATATATATATATATACACACACACGTATATATATATATATATACACACGTATATATATATACACACACACGTATATATATACACACACACACACGTATATATATATATACACACGTATATATATATATATATATATATATATATATATATATATATATATATATATATATATATATTACATAGTGTAAAATCGACCAGATGTTGATTGATATTTGCGGTTTCAAGAATAGGAAGTTCAGCCTTTTTGTGATACGAATATTTCGTATAATTCAGCAGGTGGTACTTTAACAACGTTTGTTTCTCTACGGCTTTTTTATACTTTACAAACAAAAAATACAAACTAAAATTTATTTTACTTAATATTTTGTGATTGAGTTATGTCTGGAAAGACACATCTTTAAACTGTTCTCATTAGGCGTAATTTGTAATTAACTAAACGTCCACCGTCTTTCACTTAGCTATCAATGTACAGAGTGGAACAATATACTTATCGCCCTAGAAAAGACGACATGATTCCATTTCCATTTGATGAAAACCAGTTTTCTTTTTTTTTTGTTGCAAACTATCTACTAGTTAGCAGTTGTGTACAAATCCTAAGAGCGATAGGAGCCTTCTATCATGTCTGAAAGTGATACAGTGTTCAACGAGCGAGATCGGAGATGCGCCACTGTACAGCTCATGTTCTCAACCGATCAAAGTTACGACAACAAGACCATTGTCAGCACCCTCAAAATGCGTGTGGGATTGCCACGAATAACAGGGATGTGTCCAGGGTGATGAAAACAAAGTTTCGTGCCACGGTTATGGTCTTTGGTGTGGTTTCAAGTGAGGGCCACATCATGCCACCTCACATCTTCGAAGTCGGCTTTAAAGTCAACACTAAAGTGTACCTGGATGTGCTGAAGAGTGTGGTGATCTCTGATGCAATCAGGTGACCGCTGGCATAATCTGGGTGTGGAAGCTGGACTCGCCGCCGGCCCACAAGTCCAAACAGACTTATGCTTGGCTATAGAAAGAACGCTACGACTTTGTACCTTTCTCTAATTGGCCTGAACCCGCTGAATTATTACGTTTGCTCATACGGCGAAAACATCACCAACACGACCTCAACGCAGCAGCAAAGCCAGTCTGATCGCCATAATCCGCCGAGTATTTGCCGAGTATCTGCCGGCGCTTGTGGGAAAGTCATGTTCCCAGTTCCGACCCGCATCGAGGCGTTGATTGAGGCTAAATTCATATACATTGAATAGATGTCAGCTCTACTACATAATCAAGTTACCTGAATTGTTTTTTCTATAAAAGTTTTATAATAAAGCTGTAGTGTTGTTTTCCTTAGGGCGACACTTTTATCGTTCCACCCTGTATTTCTATTGCACTTTCTGACTGTATGTTAATTCAACCGCTCTCTAATATTTTTAATGCTTCTGCAGGGATTTAGAAAAAAGTGTGGCTATCTGTTAGTGTCATCATTACGCACCGAAAATCTATATGTAATTTAGATGCCAAAATAATAAGTTTCTTTACTTTGCATAATCTCTACTTATATATAAATGTCCTTTTGTGTGTGCGTTTGTCCATGTGTGTAAGTTTCACTCCTTATTGACTCCGAAACGGCGAGGGAGATTTTTTTTTTTTAATTTGACACAGATGTACTTTATGTATCTGGGAGTGTTCTTATATATGTTTTCTATGAGAATGCATTTGATAAGTATCGATAATCGATAAAAATCTGGATAAAAGGAGTAACAGTTCGATCTTTACAAAGTTAACACACACACACACACACACACATATATATATATATGTATATATATATATATATATATATATATATATATAAGAGGGTTCTAACGTCGTACGTTCGTTGTAAAGCAGTCGGTTAAAGCGTTTCCGTTCTTGGCAACTCCTTTTACAACTTTCGCTGCACGTTCGATCCCGACTTCTGCGGCTAATTTTTTTTTTTTTCTCTCACAAAACGGGTTCCCGCTGCTATTTACTTTCTTTTTAGGGCTTGGATTATTTTTTTTTCATTAGTTTTGGGAAACGCAAATAGGTCTAAAACAACAATATATTGTTTCTTCGTATTTCACTATAATTTTATTTGCTTTTGGCTATGAATATTGATACGTTTCTGTGCGTACATGTAACACTTACAAGTGTTGTTACATGTTTGGTTTATATTTTTACACGAAAATAGGTCACAAAACATAATCAATTGTTTGGTGCTAATTTCCCACCATTTTATTTCCTCTTCAGGTGCCCATATTGTCTGCTAAGAAATAATATTTCTTTCAAAATCATACAATCATTTTTTTTTTTTTTTTTTTCAATTTTCACCCCAAACAAGGCACAGTGCCACTTTGAAGCAGGGGGCTACTATCAGGGACTTAATTAGCAGGGTCTATATTGTCTAACACAAGCTTTTTAATCGGTTTTTGGCCGAAAATTTGGCTGCCAAGAGGTCAAAGTTCAAAAGATCTTACCTGTACGGTCTCTGGCAAACTATTCAGCCAATTTTGGGTCTAAACATTTGAACTTAAAATATTTAGACATGCAGCAAACGTTTTTATCAGCATCTGGGCGAAAATTCTAATTAGGCCCCGTTTCTTAGTGTTTTGTCCGAATGAAATGAAACTTTGGTCATAACTAGTTTATCATATTCAAAACATCACATCAAAACACTAGGGTCTTTGGCCTTTTTTTTCTCCGTTGACTGTAAAATGCTCAGAAAAACAATTGAATGTCCTCTGTTTTTTGGGGTCACCCTGTATAAGACCATTGCCCTTGTGGCAAAAATCAATTGTCACTATCCAGCTCCTCTACTCCCGAGGGAGCTGGTCCCCCATTTCCCCAATATTAAAGCATTAAAAAACGGTCTGGTGCCTAATTTGCTCGGTGGGGAAGCAAATAAATACACAGACCATTGCTCTTTAGCTATCAGTTTTGGTCAATGTATGGGGAAGCCCTTCATACCAATTGTCAATATCCAATTCTCTTTCGGGGAAACTCGTCCCTCTCCCCTCACTCCCCACATTAAAAAACGGCCTTGTGTCTAATTTGCTCAGTGGGGAGCAAATAAATAACTAAACAGAAAAAAAAAAGGCTTGCCTTTTTTTTTCTGTTGTTCTTGGCCTTCGGGCCAGGATCAAGTGACTAAGCTTTTTGCTCACGTTGAATTTTTTAGCCTGAATAAAAGATTTAATATCTTAAAGTGTAGTATCTGTTCCGATGCTACACTTAAGATAATTTGTCGCGGTCAATGGAGAGGAAACCTTCTATATTAAGACAATTATTATTTTGGGTCCCAACCAGAGTGCCCCTTTTACCTTTTTTCGGGGAGCTGATTTAACCCCACATAAAAACGACCTTGTGTCACATTTTGCTTTTGTAAGAAAAGGAAATAAATACTAATAGAAAAAAAGGGTTTTAAATATGAATATCAATACACTAAAAAAAAAAAATTATGGGAGTATAGATGTGGGCATAAAGTCCGTGTGCACTTTAAAAAATTTTACTTTATTCCGCAACTTGAACAATTAAACTTGTAAGATGATACAGTGTTTCAACAAGATGGCGCTCCTTGTCACTTTGCTCGGCATGTTAGACAGTTTCTAAATCAGGAATTTCCTAACAGATGGATCGGAAGGGGTAGACCATTTCATTGGCCTCCACGTTCGCCAGATTTGACTCCATTAAATTTTTTTTATGGGGACATGTGAAAACAATTGTGTATGCAACCAAACCTAGTTCATTGGAAGATTTGAAAGCTAGAATAACTAATGTGATTTCAGGCATTACTATAAATCATTTGGCAAATGTTTTTCGTGAACTGCAAAATCGTATTACCCTTTGTATTGCTAATGATGGAGGGCATGTGGAAAGTTAAATAAAATTTCAATAAAAGTTTAAAAAAATTAGATTTACTTCTTTCAAATCCATTTTACAGATTATTTCTATTGCAAATACAAATAAAGTTATAAATTTTTTAAGTGCACACGGACTTTATGGACACCCTGTAGTTAGTAGTGATATTTCGTGGATTCACATACAATTTTATAAGGATATATCTTTTGTGTATCGATTTTTAGGATCTACTTTAACATTGCTCAATAGTTGCGTAGAGCTAGGTAGTAAGTTATGAAAATATATATGGCAATTAAGTGTAACAGAATGTTCCGTGTCCGGCATATATATATATATATATATATATATATATATATATATATATATATATATATATATATATATATATTAAATTTACTTATATATATTATTAATAGTTTAATTTTTATTTTTATATATTAGTATAAATAGAAACCGTATTATTCTACATTTTCTTATCAGGGAAGTGGTATTATCCACTGGAGAGCCGTGTAATTTACAGCTGTCCTGTTTTTAAATCTTGGAAACAGCTACATGGTAAGAAGCTGAGGATCTCCGTTTTCTATTTAAAAATCTTTTAGTTATGGTTTTCTTTTTTCATTCTTGTATAGTTAAATTCTCTTTTATAATTTAAAACTCTTGATAAATCAGCTTATGCAAGTGCTCAGTCTATTTCTATTTAACAATTTTAGTTCAGGCTTTTTTTTTATCCTTATATAACTGAATTCTCTTTTGTAATCTCTTCTTCTTTCTTCTATCTATCTCTTCTATTCTTCTATCTATCTATCTTCTCTTCTATCTATTCTTTTTCTATCTATTCTATCTTCTCTATATAAATAAAATGAACTCATTTTTTCCCTGTCTGATTTTGACCTTAATAAGATTAAAAATCAAGATATTTCATACAAATATAATATGCACAAACGGCAGAACAATATCTGAGGTGTGTTATAGGCTTATTATTTTTCAAATTCCTCCATAATCTTAGATTTCTATACTTTTTCTGCTGAGAAGTCACGGCCAAAATCGGTTAAGATCAATGGAAGTGGTAAAATATTTTCTCTCTAATAAATTCCTCCTCCCCCTGCCACCACTTAACACCGTTTGGGGATCGTTCACAAGGAACAGTTGAGAAGAGAACACCGGTTTGGCTTCGTAGTTCTTTCATGTGAAGTTATTTAAAATCACTAAACTAAGCTGCAGTGCTCTGTGGCGTAGTGGTTAGCGTGCTGGACAATTCACATTATATTTTCACGTTCGCGCCGACCTACCGTAGTCGTTTTTTTTTTTTTTTCCTAAACAACTGGAATGGACTTTTCTTGGTGGCCGAACTGTTAACGTTGCAGATGTTTTTTTTTGTTTTTTTTCACACTTTATTTTCCTACTTTTACTCATGACTCCGGGTTTGATCCTTCCTACTTACCTACCATAAAATTTTTTTAAACTCCCCCCCCGTCCCGGAAACAAACACTCGGGCAACGCCGGGTACCCCCGCTAGTTAAAAATATTTTAGAAGTCGGATTGTGTAGGTGTTAAGTCTGCGATAGGTTAAATTTATGGTTTTTTTTCGGGAATTTAAACTGCATTTTTTTATTATTTTTTTTTTTTTTTTTTTTACATTTTTTTAGTCAAAGCCTATTCAGATTATATATATATATATATATATATATATATATATATATATATATATATATATATATATATATATATATAGTCTTGGAAGATTTTATCCTTTAAAACTATACAAAAAAATATTTTTTATCATTCGTTAGAAAACCATCTAGTCAGTAAGTCATTTAATCACCTGCAATCACTGCATCAACTCGCTCTCGAATTTACTATAATACCAATAATTTATTTTTCAAGGGATCATCAGTTGTTTACCATGAAACACTGTTTATATATATATACTAGCATTTCAGCCCGGCGTTGCCCGGATGTTTGGAGGTGCAAGTTGAGCAAAAAAAATAAATAAATAAGCGGTCAATTTTTAAAACTTTGACCTCTATTATGACCCATTAATAGTTATTGTTTTGGGCTCAAATCAAATTATTAAGTTAGATCCATGTCCAAGAAACCTATATCTAAAATTTCAAGTGTTTAGACCCAAAATTGTCGGAGGAGTTTGGTAGAGTTTTCAAAGGTCAAATCGTTGAACTTTGACCCCTTATTCACCAAATTTCTAGCCGAAAAGGATCACAAATATTTTCCCAAATCTCAGTACCCTGTATATCAAATTTTGAGTCTGTAGACTGAAAATTGACGGAGTTATTGCGTAGGAAAATGTACAGACACACAGACACACAAACAGACCCGTTCACTTAGGTATTTAATAATTATTATAGTAAATAATATATACTAATATTTCAGCCCGGCGTCGCTCGGTTGTTTGGAAATGTATGTTGAGCAAAAAAAAAAAAAAAAAAAGCGGTCAATTTTTTTTAACTTTGACCCCTATTATGACCTCTTAACATTTATTGTTTGGGGCTCAAATGAAGTTAAGTTAGATCTATGTCCAAGGAACCCATATCTAAAATTTCAAGTTTTTAGACACAAAATTGGCAGAGGAGTTTGGTAGAGTTCTCAAAGGTCAAATCGTTGAATTGTGACCCCTTCCCTTAAACAGCAAAATTTCTGGCCGAAAACGGATTACAAACATTTTTCCCAAATCTCAGTGTCACATGCCCACACACACACACACACACACACATATATTACTTATTTCGTAAATATTAGAAATCTCTATCTAAGAAGGTATCGAACACAGTACATTTGCAAGCCAACACCTGCGCTAAGCTCAAAAATTCACACACACACACACACACACACACACACACACAACATAAGAAATGACTAGAACATATTTATACACACAAAACAGCACTTTATTTAGTCTATGACGTTTCGATATACTTTATACCGTCTTCAGATACGAGAAGAAAACCCTGTGTGCGTGTGTCTGTGACCGTTTGTGTCTCCGAAACGCAGTTGACGTGTTCACGTTTTCAAATGGAAAGAGCGTATAAAAATTATTGCGCGTACGTGCGAGTTAACATTTAAGCCCGACGTGCGTTTTAAAAGGTTGGCGCTTACTATTACTACTACGACTGCTCGTATGCCCATGGAAATTCCGCCGAGTCGATATATAAGAATCAGGACCGTAGGTAAGTAGGTAGGTAGTCACGCCCGTACACAGGCGCATTTATGGATGAAATAGTAGCCACAACACCTGTGTTATTACGTAACACACGCATACCTGAATCCTTCTTATTTATTTATTATTCGAAGGGGGGATTTTTCCGAGGAGTATTTCTGGCTCACTAGGAGTTTTTACACGATTCATTATTTGGTAAAAAAAGAAGAAAGGGTAGTGTTCTCTGGAGTTTGAATGACAATAAGTCGACCCTGATTTCCGGTGCTCTCCATTTCTTTTGATCACCTTTGGATCTCATTATGCGTTCTCGCACCGGCCGTTTACCATTATTCTCCCTGATAATTTTCTTCTAGAATTTCAGTAACAAAAAAGTCCCCTAATTATTCCAGTACGCCCGTTGTGTCATTCCGCCGATATCTGGATGGTGCTATACCTCCTCATTCTTTCCATTTTCTCAGACCCTCCGTGGCCAGTCTTCGGATTTAATTTACTGACGCTTGTTTCTCTTTATTGAATTTTTCTTATATATCCATCCAGACAGTCTCGGTTCCCTTGGTTTCGATTTAGCATACAATCTATATTTCTAGCAGTGTTCACTGAATGCTGTTTTAAACATTCGTGTTTGTTCAGTATCGCTTAACCCTGTGGATTGGTTTCTGTGCCCAATGTTTTTTTGCTATTTTGGCTATTTTTATCAATGCCCTTGGTTTTATGGTGTTAATCCTCCCTTGAATTCCAATTTCTCCAAGTATCCTATTTTACAAAACTCTCTCTAGTGTCTTTTCTACTACTGTATACAGTGCCTATTAAGCAAACCGATTACTTTTGTAATTCATGTCTCAGCAAAAACTTAGGCACTTGATCCTGGCTCGAAGACCAAGAACAACAGAAAAAAAGGCCTTTTTTTCTGTTTGTTTATTTATTTGCTTCCCCACTGAGCACATTAGGCACAAGGTCGTTTTTTTAATGTGGAGAGTGGGGGGGGGGAAGGGAGACGAGTGGTGATAAGTGGTGATTCCTTTGTATAGATATATATATATATATATGACAGCCTTGTTAACGTTTATGGATGTCCGGCACGAACAAGGACCCCAAAATATTTTATTAACACCACGTGAACCCCCCCCCCCAAAGAAAACAGAATTAATACCGTCTTTGTTAAGAAGTATCTATTCGATAAAACTTTGATCTTGATAAAGAGTGTTGTTTTGCATCGAATCATCGGAGAAAATTGGGGTTAGAATTCGGGGGCACAAAATTTTGTGAATGAACAAGTAACGATTTCTTTCCTTTTCATATGTTAGTTTGCCTGATTCTGTTTTTAGAATTGCGCAATCACAGGTCGGTTTGAAGGTTACTAACATCTCTTGGACTCACTGTCGTAGGTTCGATTCATTCGGGAAATCGCCCCAGACAACGCATGAAGCCACTTGATGTAAATAGCTAAGGGTACTACTGCACGATCAAACAGCTTGCCAACGATAAGTGTTAGATGGAATAGATTCTGACCCAGAAAACGGCAATTTTTCCCACTTTGTCAGAAACATTGATCCTGGAATGTGAGGACTAAAGTACAAAAATAATGGAAGCGAGAATTGCATTTAAAGTCTGCACACAATTCCAATTGCATTCAATCCAAACCCATTTCATATCGCACGAAAACCTTTGCGTAATTAAGTGCTCGTCTGAGCTCCAATTCCTGGTCCCCCTCGCCAATCTTTCACGAAAAACACCCATCTAGCTGAAACCACTGTCAATAACTTTCTCCACTCTTTAACTGTGCTTAAATCAAAACGTAGATTTTGTCCTAGAACTGCACGCATGTGGAACTCTATTTCGTTTGCCTGCTTCCCAGCTGACTACAACTTAGTTGTCTTCAAGTCCAACATAAACAAATTCTTGATGAACGCTCCTTAAGTAATCCAATCTATCAAATTTCCATTACTAACGATTACTACGATATTATCCCATTGATTACTGTACACTCAATAACCCTTATCCTCGAGTAGCCTCAGGGCCTTGACATTGTTGGATCTTATTCCGCTTTTGCTGCCCGTAACAGAGCGCGTATGCCAGCTATATACACAGCCATAATGAGAAGTCATGCGTGGCAGAATAATGGAGAAATAAATGTTGTTCCAAAAAGAAAAAAGGAATAGAGTTATCACTTGTTCTATGTTCTCCGTGACGTAGACTGCATACAACGTGTGGGTCCCGTGCGTAACATTACATGTTTCCAAAAGTGGTTCCAATCCTGCAGGCATCAAAAATGCAGACCCGTCATTGTCTACAGGTGAAATATTAGGTGACCTTAAAAAAGTGGAACAAAAATTTTTTTTTTCAATTTTCCTATCATTTTTTCAAGCTGAAAATAGGGCATACTACCGGATACTAAACATTAACCCATATTTCATACATTCCAACCGAAAGATCTTTTTTAAGATTCTAACCATCTCTTTAACTGCAATTGTTTGTATCTCCCTTAAATTTAGTTCACTAGGAATATTTGTTAGAAAAACTTCGAAATTCTCCATCATTAATCCGATTGCTCTTATACTTATTGGAATGATGGAAATCTTCCTAAGATTCCAGTTTCTTTTCATGTTGTACATAAGACTTTGATATTTCGTTATCGTTTCATTCTCAACTATGTTTATGGAATCGTTAATGAAGTATAATATCCGTATTTGGTACAAATAAACTTCGATCAATGCCTGACATGTCAACCAAGTTTCGTATATGAATGTACGAGAGTCTTTTTTTAATGATAAGGTCAAACTATGCACTTCCGATCCACCTGTACACGACATCAAAATTTTCTGTTGAAGCGAACTTGCAGTCATCCTTGATTTGACTTCTACCTAGTCATGAGTATTCCCGTGGATTGAATAAAGGATTTTGTGCTGATTCCCGAGTTCGTCAGAAAGATTCCCGCGATCAACAGAAACATTCACGAATTCAACGGAAAGACTCCCGAGTTCGACAGAAAGATTCCCGAGTTCGACAGAAAGATTCCCGAGTTCGTCAGAAAGATTCCCGAGTTCGTCAGAAAGATTCACGAATTCGATGGAAAGATTCCCGAGTTCGACAGAAAGGTTTCCGAGTTCAACAGAAAGATTCCCGAGTTCGACGGAAAGATTTCCGAGTTTAACAGAAAATTCCCGAGTTTGACAGAAAGATTCCCGAGTTTGTAAGAGACGGTTTCACAATCGATCACGAAAGTTAACTTTACCAGGTAGGATAAAATGAGACACATTAATCTCCGAGGAAGACCTTGTGGATGCTATGACAGATAGGGAATACTGGAATGGTGTAGTGAGTTCAATCTCGGTTGAGGCCGGATGATGATGACGATGATGATGATGATGATGATGATGATGATGATGATGATGATGATGATGATGATGATTGACAAGATGCACCTGTAGTTACATCGACTAAAACGTTTTGAAAATAAAACTTCAGATGAATCCAAAAACATAGGCGTGTAAAATTCCACTCGAACTCAACAAATTATGTGGGAGAATTATGACATCACGGAAAGAAGTCCGCAGTTGAGAAACGAGATCGATTTTGCCTATTTTGATCCCCCCAAAAAAAGGGATCTTTCGAAAGGTGCATCGGGACATTGTAGATGTATATTGTTTGGAATTCACTTGATTTTAATTCTCTTGCGATTCGAATGCTGATTGGAAAGTGCCAAATATGAAACATTAATTGGAGGAACAGAAGCACGTTCAATGGGACAATAAGAAACGTTTCAAGACAGGCTAAGAGGTTGTCATGCCGGCTTCTACAGAGTGAACCCGCACCAAACGTATAAATCGTAAGATGTTTGTAGACGTAAGGATAAACCCTAATTTGAACTTGCATCCTAACATTCGTTAAGAGAGAGAGAGAGTAGCTGTGGTATTTTTTTTTTTTTTTTTTTTTTTTAGTTGTTTTTAATCCATTACTAGCAAGAGGGCAGCCAACCTTTCCGGCTGTAAAATATGCTTTATCTATTATCTATTATCTATTATTATTATCATTATTATTATCATTATCTATTATTATTATTATTATTATTATTATTATTATTACTACTACTACTACTACTACTACTACTACTATTATTATTATTGTTATTGTTATTATTATTATTATTATTATTATTATTATTATTATTATTATTATCATCGGCGGCGGCGGCGGCGGCGGCTCACATGGAGCTTTCATACAAGTCAGCAAATGATCTGATTGGGAACCTGTGGTGTTCTCTGGAAGCTGAGTGACAACAAATATCCCCAGGCGTCCAGCTCTCTCCTCCTCCTTCGATAGCATTTGCAAATAAATTTGCATCATCGCAACAGCCTCTTACTATTCATTTCTCGCTGGTAGTGGCCATTGGTTTATACTGGAATTTTAGTGGCACTAAGCCTCCCCAGTTCTCTTCGCACTTGTCCAGCGGAGGTCTGGCCATTACTAGCAAGAGGGCAGCCAACCTTTCCGGCTGTAAAATATGCTTTATCTATTATCTATTATCTATTATTATTATTATTATTACTACTACTACTACTACTACTACTACTACTACTACTACTACTACTACTACTATTATTATTATTATTATTATTACTATTATTACTATTATTACTATTATTATTATTATTATTATTATTACTATTATTACTATTATTATTATTATTATTATTATTAATGTTATTATTATTATTATTATTATTAATGTTATTATTATTATTATTATTATTATTGTTATTATTATTATTAATGTTATTATTATTATTATTATTACTACTACTACTACTACTACTATTATTATTATTATTATTATTATTATTATTATTATTATTATTATTATTATTGGCTCACATGGAGCTTTCACACAAGTCAGCAAATGATCTGATTGGAGACCTGTGGTGTTCTCTGGAAGCTGAGTAACAACAAATATCCCCAGACGTCCAGCTCTCTCCTCCTCCTCCTTCGATAGCATTTGCAAATAAATTTGCATCATCGCAGCAGCCTCTTACTATTCATTTCTCGCTTGTAGTGGCCATTGGTTTATACTGGAATTTGAGTGGCACTAAGCCTCCCCAGTTCTCTTCGCACTTGTCCAGCGGAGGTCTGGCCAGTGCTCCCCCCTCGGTCTTTCCATCCTCCTTGACCCTTCTCGGCTCTTTGGTATCACTTTTTTGGGGGAGAACGGTGGTGAAACAATGGAGAGATGCATGATGGGGGTGTAGAACATGTAGATCTGCAGCTTCGGTGTTCTTCATTCCCTGTAACGCTTATTCGTTATATTGTATTGTATTATTCTCCGCATTCAAGGGGTTTCCTTACTATTTCAGTCGTTTTCCTTATCGTTAGGCGTTGTATTTTTGCAGCTATTCCTCTGATTCCAATTTCTGCCATTCTTTTCTCCAGGTTTTTCGGCATTGTTTCTAGTGCTCCTACTATTATCGGTACTATTTGATTTTCTTCATTATCCCAATCTTTTTTAACTCTCTGGCTAGTTCTGAGTATTTGCTTCGTTTCTCCTTTTCTTTCATACTCACCCTGTGGTCAGCTGGGACAGCAAAATCTACGATTTGACAGGATTTTTCTTTCTTGTTAATTATTACGACATCTGTTCTTCTTGCTTGGATGTGTTTGTCCGTCTGTATGTCCATGTCCCATAGGATTTTGTGGTTCTCGTTTTCGAGTGCTGTTGCGGGGTTATGCTTGTACCATTTATCTGTACGCTCAAAATGCAGCTGTTTGCACAATTCCCAGTGCACCTTCATCCCCGCTTGATCATGCCTGTTTTTGTATTCCTTTTGGTTCAGTTTGCTGCATTCACTTACTATATGGTTTATCGTTTCGTCTCTTTGTCCATAGAGTCTGCGTTTGCGTTTTTCTTGTGTTTTAACGATCCTTGCTTTGATATGGTTGGTTCTTATTGAGTTTTCTTGTGCTGCAGTTATTAGTGATTCAGTTTCTCGGTTTAATGTCCCTTTCGCATCCATGTCCAGGTGTTTTCGTTATCCTCATCTTTTGTCATCCTTATGAATCTTCCGTGAAGTTGTTTCTCTTCCCATTTCTCTTTTTCGTTTTGTTATTTGTCTCTGTTTTCTGTTTTGTTGATTTTCTCCGTATCTCTCGCTGCCATAATTATCCTTTCAGTGTTTGTATTATGTATTTTTCTAGTTCTTTTTTTGTGTGTCCTTCACACAGTCTTCTATACAGATCAGTCCTCTCCCGCCGTCTTTCCTTTTCACGTAGAGTCTGTCAATATCGTCCTTTGGACGTATGGTCATGAGTTTCCTGGTTTTCTGGTCGAGCTGTCTCCTATAAACGGTCCAGCGTATCTCACTAGTGACACTGCCCATGTATTTATACCTTTTATTAGGTTTCTGCTATATAATTTCGTTTCCAGGAGTTTTCTTGTTCTCCTGATGTATTCCTTTCCAATTTTCTCTTTCATTTCTGTTGCTCTGATGGTGTCCGCTTCCAGAATTCCCAAGTATTTATAGTCGTCTTGTTCCCCTAGTGCCCTCATTTCTGTTTGGTTGGTTAGTTTCATGCCTTCTATCATTTCCAGTTTTCCCTTTCTTATAACTAGTAGTGCGCACTTTTCCATTCCAAATTCCATTTGGATATCTTGGCTGAAGATCCTGGTAGTGTTAGTTAGTGTCTCTAGCTCATTTTCGGTCCTTGCAAAAAGTTTCAGATCGTCCATGTACATCAGGCGGTTCATTTTTTCCTCTGTATTGGGGAATTTGTATCCAGCTTGGCACTTTCTCAGAATACTATTCAAGGGCATCATAACTATGATGAACAGTAATGGTGATAATGAATCTCCTTGGAAGATGCCTCTTTGCATGTTAAATTCTGTTATGCGTTGTCCATCTGCTGTCAGTTCCAGTCTCCATGTTTTCATTGCATTTTCTATTACATTGGTGATCCCGCTTGGTATTTTATACATTTTTAGGCATACTATTATACATGCTTGGGGGATACTGTTTTTGTAGTCGATCCATGTGATGGCTAAATTTTTCCTCCTCCTTTTTACGTCTTTTAAGATCTTTTGATCAACATATAGCAGATCATGTGTTCCTCTTTTCCCTTTTTGGCATCCTTTCTGTTCCTCGGGGATGAGTCCACGGTTATTCAGGGAGTGGTAGATTTGTTCCCTCACTTGTGCTGTCAGTATCTTCCACATAGTCGGTAAGCAAGTGATCGGCCTATAGTTGCTGGGGACGGTTCCTTTCTCTGCATCCTTATGTAGTAGTGTGGTTCTACCTCTTGTCATCCAGTCTGGCACGTTTACTTCCTGTATACATCTTCTCAGGTTTTGGACTAGCTTTTCGTGTAAGGTTGTGAATTTTTTGAACCAGTATGCATGTATCCCGCCGTGCCCTGATGCTCTCCAGTTTACCATCTTTTCTATGGTTTTCTTTAGGGTTTCCTTGCTGATTTCATTCACTGTTCCTTCTTCTATTTGTTGTAACTCTTCTTTCATGTCTTTCAGCCATTCGGCAGTTCTATTGTGATCTCGTCGCTCTTCCCATATTTTACTCCAGTAGAGTTTTGTTTCTGTCGGATTTGATTGTTCTGTTTTTGTTTTTCCTCTGTTCACATTTTGGTAGAATTGGCGTTCGTTGGTTTCAAATGTGCTGTTTCGTTTGAATTGTTCAGATTTATATCTATATCGTCTCAATCTCGCTTCTTTTGCTTTTATTTTTTGGTTCAGTTCTTCATGTTTTTTGTTTAGCCTATCCCTGTCAGTTATATTTCCAATATTCCATTTTCTCCACATTGCTTTCTTCCTGTTGATCATTTTGATTTCTTTTTTGTTTCTGTATTTGTGTTTCTAGTCTTATTTGCCATCCAGGTTTTGTCGGTGCGCTTGTTCCCGGTTGTTTTTCTGATTTGAAATTCATACTCACCATTTTAGGCCTGCGTAAATTATTATTATTGGCTCACACGGAGCTTTCACACAAGTCAACAAACGATCTGATTGGAAACCTGTGGTGTTCTCTGGAAGCTGAGTGACAACAAGTCTCCCCAGACGTCCAGCTCTCCACCTCCTTCGATAGCATTTGCAAATGAATTTGCATCATCGCAACAGCCGCTTACCATTGATTTATCGCTGGTAGTGGCCATTGGTTTATACTGGAATTTGAGTGGCACTAAGCCTCCCCAAGATCCCAGTTCTTTTTGCACTTGTCCAGCCGAGGTCTGGTTGGCGCTCGCTTCTCGATCTTTTAGTCCTTATTGACCCTTCTCGGCCCTTTGGTATCATTTGGGGGGGGGGGTGCATGGTGGGGCGTGTAGAACTTGTAAATATGCAGTTTCTTCATTTCCTGAAACGCTTATTCGTTATATTGTCTTGTATTATTCTCCGCATTCAAGGGGTTTCCTTAATATTTCAGCCGTTTTCATTATCGTTAGTCGTTGTACTTTTGCAGTTATTCCACTGATTCCAATTTCTGACATTCTTTTTTCGAAGTTTTTCGGAATTGTTCCTAATGCTCCTACTATAATCTGTACTATTTTGATTTGCTTCATCATCCAAATTCCTTTTAACTCTCTGGCTAACTCTGTGTATTTGTTTCGTTTCTCCTTTTCTTTCATACTCACCCTGTGATCAGCTGGGACTGCAAAGTCCACGATTTGACAGGAGTTTTCTTTCTTGTTAATTATTACGACATCTGGTCATCTTGCTTGGATGGGTTTGTCCGTCTGTATGTCCATGCCCCATAGGATTTTGTGATTCTCGTTTTCGAATGCTGTTGCAGGTTTATGCTTGTACCATTTGTCTGTACGCTCAAAATGCAGTCGTTTACACAAATTATTATTATCATTATTATTATTGTTGTTGTTGTTGTTGTTATTATTATTATTATTGTTATTGTTATTATTATTATTATTATTTAAAAAAACGGAATCTACATAAATTAAAATACCATATTTAAGCGTATTTTACGACCGGGCAACGTCGGACAACCTGCTAATATTTTAATCAAAGAAATCTAGAATATTTGTTCTTATTTATAAACCAGCAATATGAACACAAATTATTTCTTTTTCAAAATTCCATTTTACAGTACTTTAAAATTAAACGTTTCATTTAATTTTAAACAGGTTTCCGATATTTTAATTCATAGTGTTCAGATAAACGTGAAATTCGGGCTACACCTAAGCTACAAATCCTACCGTGCGTATTCGTGTGTCTTTTCTTTTCTTTATCAATAACATATGATGTATAGTTTTTACGTGTAAAGAAACGTTCTTGACAAATAAAAGTACGCCATTTTTTTTCCAGTCAACGATGTTAATTAATTCAGGTAAATATGTGAAAATTACAATGTTAACCGTAAAATAAAGATATTACGGTGTTGGCACAGCTTTTGAACTAGGCAAAACTGTGGCGCAGTAGTCAGAGTAATTCGAAAATCAATTATAAAAGTGATATTCTCCAATGTGGGCGACCGAAAAATACCATAGCAAATTACTTGTGACTTCCATCCGGTCATGGCTGACGGAGCAAGAGCATGCTACTTCCGTTCGAAATACCGTACAGATTCCCGAGTTCGACGAAAAAATTCCCAAGTTCGGCAAAATACACCTGAAGAAGGTTGGAGGTTACATCGACCGAAACGTTGTGAAAATGACACTTAGGATAAGAATAATCGTCTAAATAAAATGAATAATCAATCCTCATTTCAAACATAACAGACAAGGTCGACTTTTTCCGACCGTTTCTATAAAAGGCGGAAAATATCGAAGCGCTTATCCAATTGGATGGCGATACAAACAGACGACGGATTAAATCACAAATTTATTAAATCGTACATTGTCGATTGTCAGGAATTTCAAAGAGCAAAAAAAGTAGATTGTAGTTTGCTTGAAGCATTGTTGAAAAAAATTATAAGGTAAAATTTAAAGCCAAGAACAATGCGAAATTTTTTTTTTATATAGAGTAAAATTAAATGAAAACAAAAGAAATAAATTTCTTTTTTTTTGTTGTTTGTTTTTTCTTTTTCACACAAATTTTAACTCTAAACAACAGTAATTTTTTTTTCTGTTGTATTCAATGGTGTTATAAATCTCAATATATTTCAGACCTATTAGTCCTTTTTCAAGAGAGGACAGCGGAAGAGTGTTCAAAATTGGAAAAGCAGCTACAGAGTTTGCCACGTGATACCGTGAACTATAGAACAAAAAATGACGTTAGGAGAACGTTAAAATAAATCAGTTGGTGTTTAAAATACTTGTTACGTTCTCCTAACGTAATTTTTTGTTGGATGTCTTCAAGTCTAATGTTAACAAATTCCTAATGAACCGCCCCCTTAAGTAAACACTCCATCAAATCTCCACACTAACGTAATGTACTTGCAATAACCCTTATCCCTGAATGGCTTCCGGGCCTTGATAAGTGGTGATCACTGTGTAAAAAAAAAAAAAAAAAAAAAAGATCACTGTCTGACTAACGTAAAGAACATTTAAAAAAATTAAAATGTTTAAATTCAACGTTATTTCACGCGGTTAATGGTAGCAGAATGGATACGGTCTTTGCTAATCGAGCCAGAGATGTCTCGTGTTGCCGAGTTCGAATCGTTCGACTCGTGACACCCTGCACTAAAGATTCCCGAAAGGATGAAACACTAGTGTCTGTAGGTATTTAATTATTAAAGTAAAAAATAAATAATTATATATATATATATATATATATATATATATATATATATATATATACTAGCATGGGTGCCCGGCGTTGCCCGGGTATTTGGCGGTGTATGTTCAGCAAAAAAAAAAAAGCGGTCAATTTTTAAAACTTTGCCCCTATTATAACCCCTTAACATTTATTGTTTTGGGCTCAAATCAAGTTATTAAGTTAGATCTATGTCTAAGGAACCTATATCTAAAATTTCAAGTATTTATACCCAAAATTGTCGGAGGAGTTTAGTAGAGTTTTCAAAGGTAAAATCGTTGAACTTTGACCCCTTAATTGCCAAATTTCTGGTCGAAAACCGATCACATAGATTTTCCCAAATCTCAGTACCCTGTATATAAAATTTCGAGTCTGTAGACTGAAAATTGACAGAGTTATTGCGTAGGGAAATGTACACATACAGACACACACAGACACTTTCACTTTTATAGATATATAGATATAGTTAACTTGAGTTCCTTCAGCCATAATCGAAACTGAAACTAAAACTTATGAAGAATTCTTGGTAAAATTATTTATGACAAGAAACGGAAGTACATAACAATTAAACTACCCGGATGTAAGCGTGAGACAGAAAATAACACACACGCTATCATATTAATATATAGATGACAATTTTTGCCAGCGGAAAAGAATTATTCTCAGATCGAGAAAGAGGCCCTAGGAATTATATTTGCAGTTTCAAAATTCCACCGGTTCTTGCACGGAAGACAAACTGACCATAAGCCGTTGATATTTTTTCTACAAACCGACCATAAGCCGTTGATATCCATTTTGTGATTAAAAAAAAAGGACTTCCAACATTCACTGTGAACTGACTATTAAGATGGGGAAATATTCTGCTGAACTATAATTTTACAATTCAATTTCTCCCCTCAAAACAACTAGCCCATGCAGACGGTTTATCGAGACTGATTCCTGCCAAAATGGAATCTCTTGAAGATTCAGTAATCGCGGCACTACGTATTAATAGTGATGTAAAAACCATTATAAACAATATCCCCAGCAGAAATCATGTTTGGACGGAAAATAAAACCCGTATTTGATAAACTGCTACCCAAACACATAGTACACAAGAACCTCTACAATGCCAGCGAAACGGTTTAACAGCAGAGATAACGTGTATTTTAGACATTTTAGAAATAACGTTTCTTTTTGGGAACAGGGCACGATCTTACGAAGAATCGGCCATGTTACATACATCATTCAGGGCCCAAGTTCCAACATAAGAGGCACCTGAACCAAATCAGGAAACGCTTCTACGAGGATCAAGAAGAACCACCGCAGGACGGCAGTGAGGCGATTGAAACTGTGTATTACTGTTTTAACTTAGATCCTCCAAAAGGGATGTCAGAAACGAGACGCTCCGGCAGAAAGAGGAAGCGGACAGACTCCTTGATGGTCTGCCCCAAAAGGACGAAATTCTGATTTTCACAACCGCGGAAATCAGCTTGGGGGTGGATTGTTCTATCCATTATATAAACCATAGACCTTTTGATCCCAGGTGTGGATTAAACACCAGAGCGACCCTCGCCTGCTCGGTAAAGTTTACTACTCTTTTCAGTTGTAACCTTTTCACGTTGTTGTTCCAGTAATACGTTGTTTAAATTCTATTTCGTTATTCTGTTTTCTTTGTGGCTTATTGCAAGGCATAACATATAGATAGAGAATTGTATCAGCAGTGAGATATCTACTGGATCGATAGAAAGATCCCACCATTTTCCCAGCGGCTTGTCACGAACTGTTGAACCTGTTTCTGAAAATCAAATGTCATCAGGCATCTTTTTCTTACAATAGTCATGCAATTCATTCGACATAACGTCTTCGTAAGAAAAATATGTCCAAAAGCTCCGTAAGAAGCTAAGGACGCCTAACAGCCTGTTCGCGATTCTGGTTAACATCCTTTGAGGAGCCGAGGCCTGTCAGCTTTAGCACTGTTTCTAATCGACCGCGGAATACTGCACAGGGGTGTAGACTCGTTTCACTTATGCTGCAAGATTCCTGTCGAGAACAAAACATGTAGGACGATTACCAGCAACCTGAAATCAACCTGTCATCTGTTTTTTTTTTACAAGGGTGTCACCACTTATCAAGGCCCAGAGACCACTCGAGGATAAGGGTTAATAGGTATACATTAGTCATTGTGATTTTAGCATAGTAAACAGTGGGAATTTTGAAACTTGGATTACTTAGGGGGGCGATTCAATTAGAACTTGTTCACATTGGACTTTTTCTTTTTTTTCCATAGGTATCAACTCATTATCAAGGCCAAGAGGCCACTCAAGGATAAGGGTTAAAGAGTGTACAGTAGAAATTGGACAATATAATAATCATTAGTAATGAAAATTTGTTAAATTTGATAACTTATATGGAACGGCTCATCAAGAACTTATTTACGTTAGACTTGAAGACAACCATATTGTAGTCAGCCGGAAAGCAGGAAAACGGAAGACAATTCCACAGGCGTGCAGTTCTTATAAAAAAGCTTTGTTCATGGAATCTACGTTTAGGTTTAGGCACAGATAAAGAGTGGGGGGAATTATTGATAGTGTTTACAGCTAGACGAGTGTTTCTTGTGAAAGTTTTGAGAGGGGGGACCATAGATTGAAGCTCAGTCGAACACTTTCCATGAAAATAACGATACATCAGAGACAAACTCGCAACATCTCTTCTGTGAGATAGAGGTTGCAAGGAAGAGAAAAGGACATCTTCTACGAGGCTACGAGTTTACAGGATGTCTGAAATCACTCTGCTGCAGATTTATCGAGAGCCGATGGCAAAGGCAAAGCGTGACAAGCGGAGCAACGACAATTTTTTTTTTTTACAAGATAGTCACTACTTATCAAGGCCTGGAAGCCACTCAGGGATAAGGGTTATTGTAAGTACAGTACGTTAGTGTGTATATTTAAAGTGTCTACTTAAGGGGGCGGTTCATCAGATATTTGTTTACGTTGGACTTGAAGACATCCAAGTTGTAGTCAGGAGGGAAGCAGACAGACGGAACAGAGTTCCACAGGCGTGCAGTTCTAAGAAAGAAGCTTTGTTCATGGAATCTACGCTTTGATTTAGGCATAGATAAAGAGTGGGGAAAGTTTTTGACAGTGAATTCAGCTAGACGGGTGTTTTTCGTGAAAGATTGGCGAGGGGGGGGGACCAGAGATTGGAGTTCAGACGAGCACCTGCCATGGAAATTACGATAAAACAAAGATAGGCTTGCAACGTCTCTTCTGTGGGAGAGAGGTTGCAAGGAAGAGAAAAGGGCATCCCCACTAAGCCACGAAGTCTATTTTGTCAAGGCAGGATTTTTGTTTTTAGCAGCTCCTGCCCAGATATGACAGCAGTATTCCATCCTTGGACGTACTTGGCTTTTATATAGATAGAGAATTGCATCAGTAGTGAGATATCTTCTGGAGCGGTAGAAAAATCCCACCATCTTTCCAGCGACCTTGGCAACAGACTTGATGTACGTGTTCCATTTCAGATCAGGAGTGAAGGTCAAACCCAGAAGCTTGTTAAAACATGGGGCTTCTCCTAGACGAGAGCCATCCATTTCAATTGATGCCAGATGGGATCAGAGCGTTGATGATGTAAAGATAGGAGTTTGGTTTTAGATGCATTAAAGGTAACCAGCCACGTCAATGACCATATATTATTATAACGATATCCGTAAACCAGGCTACACCAAACGGAGGTCACTGTCATATTCTTGTCCAGGGTTGCGAGATTTGATTTTTTTTTATGCGCGAATATAATGCGCATTTAGAATAATAAACATTTGAAAGCAAGGTTAAGTGAATTATATGGTTTGGAGCACCTTTTTTTAACGTTTGTCGCACTTTCCAAACACCTACCTGGATCGCCCAATACTATTACACACACACACACACACACACACACACACACACACACACACACACACACACACACATATAAACATGCATATATATATATATATATATATATATATATATATATATATATATATATATATATGACTAGTGCGTATATTTAAGGCAAAGTAAAAATCCGCGTTTAAGACATTTTGCGAGTGCACGTTGTTTCTACATTGCATAAAATGAAAAAAAAAAAAAACAAACAAACAAAAAAAAAATCGATATTGGAAACAGGGAATCCGAAAAATGTTTGTTAACGCGTAGAATTATTTTTACCTAAAATGAGATTCGAGATTGCAAGGACCAAATAGAATCGTATTAGAAATGTGCGTATCTTTCTTTCTTTCTCTATCTCTCCTCTCTCTCTCTCTCTCTCTCTCTCTCTCTCTCTCTCTCTATATATATATATATATATATATATATATATATATATATATATATATATATTTGGATGTGTGCGTGTATGAGAAAGGTAGAATGTGCGTTGTGCGTGTTATCTATAATATAAATTCCACCTGTCTGTTTACATGTATGTATGTATGTATGTATGTATATCATCCTAAAACTTTTCACAGAGGCGACGGATTTTCACGAGATCGGTATCGTTTTGACGCTAGAGCCTTCGGACGACAAATATCGAAAAATCGTCTAAAAACATTAATTCCTTCACCTTAAACTGGGCACTTTTCTATAGGGAGGGATCGCCCTTTTCGCCGACATTTTCGAAAGTCAGTCCTCTTTTCGATTGACTAGCCTTAACTTAAACCTTCGTCACTTCCGGCTTGGCGATGGGCTCAACGGCAAAGACGTCACTTTCTTTTTTTTTGTTTTTTGTGTTGTTTTCCTCCTTCGTCGTACGGGTTCGAACCTGCCTACCTACTACTACTTTTTTTATGTTTTTGCTCAACAGACACCTCCAAACACCCGGGCAACGCCGGGCACTCAGGCTAATACACACACACACACACACACACACACACACACACACACACAGACACACACACACACACACACACACACACACACACACATATATATAAATATATATATATATATATATTCAGGGTTAGTCAAAAGTAGTTGACCAGTAGGTGGGCAGTTTAGGTTTATAGTTATGAAAAAGAATTGCATTAATATAACTATAACCCTAAACTGTCCACCTACTTTTGGCTCATCCTATATATATATATATATATATATATATATATATATATATATATATATATATATATATAACTACTTCATTTATTCACATAACTTTAATATACGAAAGTATAGATTTATGCGTAAACTTTAAGTATTTACTTCAAAAGTGCTCAATACGTAGGTAGAGCTAGTTAGTAATTTATAAAATATATATGGCGATTAAGCTACACTGAATATTCTGCGTTTCATCCAACTATAGGATTCGTCAGGCTTATGCGCAGAAGCCTGACGAATCCTATAGTTGGATGAAACGCAGAATATTCAGTGTAGCTTAATCGCCATATATATCTTATAAATTACTATATATATATATATATATATATATATATATATATATATATATATATATATATATATATAGAGAGAGAGAGAGAGAGAGAGAGAGAGAGAGATACATACATACATATATATATATATATATATATATATATATATATATATATATATATATATATATAGTGTATTATGAGAGAGGGATGAGAGAGGACGGCGTGAAAGAAAAATGAAGGGGTGGGGGAGTCGTGATAGAGACAATATACTTGTGAAAGAAAGAGAATGAGTCTGCGAGAGCGAATGTCTATCATCGCGAAAGAGAAGGTGTGATTACGTGCGTGAAGGAGGGGAGAAGGAAAGAGAAGCTTTAACCGTTAGAGAGGGAAATCCAGCTCATGCGGCAACTAAAGAGAGGGTGAAAGGTTCCGTATACGTGAGAAATAGAGTATGCATAGACAATGTAGGTGCGTGTGTGTGAGAGAGGGAGAGAGAAAGAGTTGAGAGGGAGGAGAGACAGTGTGTGGGGTGGGGACAGAAGGAAATATGTGTGCGAGTGTATATGTATATAAACAGCCCCTTACTTTCCTGTAAGGGAGAGTTTATGTCTGGATTGTAGATAGAGAGAGAGATAGACAGACAGACAGAAGGAGAGAGAGAGTGAGAGAGAGAGAATGTGTGTGCAGAATGAAGATGTTACGTCTGGATTAGAGCTAGATAGATCGATACGCAGATAAATAGATCGATTGGTAGATAGATAGAGAGGGGAAAGGGAAGGAGAAAATTAAGGAGAAATTTATATTTGCATTAGAGATATTTGCATAAGTAGGTAGATAGATATAGAGAAAGAGAGAGAGAGAGACAGAAGGAGCGTGTGTGTGTGTGTGTGTGTGTGTGTGTGTGTGCGCGCGCGGGTGCGTGCGTTCATGTGTGTGGACGTTCACGTGCGTGTCTGTGTCCGTGTGTTTGAGCCAGATTTAATAACTGCGTATGTCGATGTGAGAACGTGTGTGTGATTGCGTATATCTATAAAGGAGATTGTTCATGTCTATGTCTGTGAACCAGGAGAGAGAGAGAGAGAGAGAGAGAGAGAGAGAGAGAGAGAGAGAGAGAGAGAATAGGAGAGAAGGGGATTACTGTGTGCGTATGACTAAGTGTAAGTCTGTATAAGCGTATTATGTGTGTCTACAAAAAGAAAAGCGAGAGAGTGTTATTGATATATTTAATACCTCCTTTCTCCATCTATAAGAATGAAGAGAGAAAGTATTTGTGTGTCCATGAAACACGAGACATTGCGTGTGTCTATGCGAGAGAGAGAGAGAGAGAGAGAGAGAGAGAGAGGGGGCAGACAGACAGACAGACAGACAGAAACAGAGGGATGTATGTCGAGGAAAGAGAGAGGAGTGATTAAAGTTTTTTTGTTTTTTGTTTTTGGAAAAGGAGAGAAGGGGGAAGAGGCCGTTCATGTGTGTCTTTAAGAATGTACATTGTTTCTATTTACTTTACCTCCCCACGAGGGCAGAGTTAGACACCAAGGTCGTTTTCAAATGCGGAGAAAGGAACAAAAAATTGTCTCATTCGTGAAGGATTTCTCCTTTACTAACCGAGAACATGATATCAAAGTGTAGCATCAGAACAGATACTAGACACACAAAAGTGTTCTGCTTCACACACACACACACACACACACACACACACACACACACACACACACACACACACACACACACACATATATATGCATGCTTCACACACACACACACACACACACACACACACACACACACATATATATATATATAGATATATAGATAGATAGTAGAGAGAGAGGGAGTGTGTGTGCGTGTGTGTGTGTGTGTGTGTGTGTGTGTGTGTGTGTGTGTGTAAAATAGAGAGTGAGAAAGTGGGGTGGGGTATCTGTGTGTGTTTGTCCGCGTACGTATGACACAATGAAAATGAAAACAATGCGTGTGTGCACCTCGTCTCATCGATTTACACAATGTTTTGATCCAACGCTTTCTAATGTATCTCAACACATGCCCAATACATACACAGTGTATTGCACGTATACGCTATAAAACCGATAGCATAACACCGGGATCATGTTCTATATATGCAAATTTGAGCTTCTTTGTGTGCGGGTCGCTTTGGTGATAGCACCTCCTTTTTTACTCTAACTTTTTTTATAATCATTTTCTTGCTCGGTCTTGGTTTTGGTTTTAGCTGATAATATTTATTTACTTTCTAAAATAAGGGCCAATATTCGCAAGATACTGACTGGGTCCTTCATGTTGGCTATCAAAGGATATCACTCCCGATTATAACGCTTAGATCTTTCATCTGAGACCCACGACTTTTATATTTGTTAAATCTCATCTTTTCGTGGTTTTGTTAGTGTATCTGGCAACACCAGGCCCAGGCTTATTTTGCACATGAATTTGTCACAGAGATCGTGTTTTATCTCGCATGTAAGTAGAAGCAACTGTGTACCATCACACGCGCAAGTGTTCGACTGAGCTCCAATTTATGGTCCTCCCTCGTCAATCCTTCACGAAAAACACTCATCTAGCCAAAATTGCTATAAAAAAATCCCCACACTCTTTATCGTTGCCTAAACCCAAACATGGATTCCATGAACAAAGCTTCTTCCCTGGAACTGCCCGCCTGTGGAACTCAGTTCCGCTGGTTTGCTTTCCAACTGACTACCGTATCATTATCTTCAAGTCCAACGTAAGCAAGCTCTTGTTTAGCCGTCCTCACAAATAATCTAATTATACCAAATTACTTCTGTAAACGATTACTACGCAACTGTCCCAATGACTACAACACACACACATTAACCCTTATCCTCGAGTGGCCTCCGGACCTTGATATGTGATGACCCTTTATAAAAAAATATATTATACTTATTAGATATTTAGAATAAAGAACGCTGATCAGTATGCGTTGCAGTGACAAAAAATCTAAGTCAATAGCAGAATCATTAGAAAACGATTTCCAGACCGTAGGGAATGGAGCTGCAAATGGATGGTAACATTTAACGTTACTAAGACAAACTGACTTTCTTTAACAATTACAAGAAACCTTCCTAACCACTGATAGCCATGACAAATAACACACTACCTGAGAGTTCTTCCTTCAAGCTCTTCAACTTAACATTCACAGGCAATATTAGCTGGTACGAATACATTAAGGACATTGCGAAGGCTGCTGCAAAGAAGGTGGCTTACATCTATCAAGCTAAGAGATGACTCACACCCAAGAATATCCTGTACTTCTACAAAGCCATTATTCGCCCAAGCATTTCTGAGCGAATATACATTTGTAGTTACAGTTTCTTTGATTAAAGAAAAAGTCCCTTATTTTTAAAACATAAGTTGTTTACTTCAGGTTTGCTGCTACATTAGTGTTAGAATATCTGTTGGTGTTAGAATATACGTTAGAGTTATAATATATATATATTAGTGTTAGAATACGTGTTGGTGTTAGAATATGTGTTGGTGTTAGAATATACGTTAGAGTTATAATATATATTAGTGTTAGAATATGTGTTTGTGTTAGAATACGTGTTGGTGTTAGAATATGTGTAGGTGTTAGAATATACGTTAGAATATGCGTTGGTGTTAGAATATACGTTAGAATATGTGTTGGTGTTAGAATATACGTTAGAATATGTGTTGGTGTTAGAATAAACGTTAGAATATGTGTTGGTGTTAGAATATATGTTGGTGTTAGAATATACGTTAGAGTTATAATATATGTTAGAGTTAGAATATGTGTTGGTGTTAGAATATGTGTTGGTGTTAGAATATATATTAGAGTTATAATATATGTTAGTGTTAGAATATGTGTTGGTGTTAGAATATGTGTTGGTGTTAGAATATGTGTTCGTGTTAGAATGTATGTTGGTGTTAGAATGTGGGTTGGTGTTAGAATATATCTTAGTGTTAGAATATACGTAATAGTTATAATATATGTTAGTGTTAGAATATATGTTGGTGTTAGAATATGTGTTGGTGTTAGAACATGTGTTCGTATTAGAATATATGTTAGTGTTAGAATATGTGTTGGTATTAGAATATGTGTTAGTGTAGGAATATATGTTAATGTTAGAACATACGTTAGAGTTATAATATATGTTAGTGTTAGAATATGTGTTGATGTTAGAATATGTGTTCGTGTTCGAATATATGTTTGTGTTAGAATATGTGTTTGTGTTAGAAAATATGTTGGTGTTAGAATATATGTAAGTGTTAGAATATATGTTGGTGTCAGAATATATGTTGGTGTTAGGAGATATGTTAGTGTTAGAATATGTGTTGGTGTTAGAATATGTGTTGGTGTTAGAATATATGTTGGTGTTAGAATATACGTAAGAGTTATAATATATGTTTGTGTAAGAATATGTGTTGGTGTTAGAATTTACTTTCGTGTAAGAATCTGTTCGTGTTAGAATATATGTTGGTGTTAGAATATGTGTTTGTGTTAGAATATATGTTGGTGTTAGAATATGTTTTAGTGTTAGAATATATGTTAGTGTTATAATATATCTTGGTGTTAGAATATGTGTTGATGTTAGAGTATGTGTTGGTGTTAGAATATATGTTAGTGTTAGAATATACGTTAGCGTTATAATATGTGTTGGTTTTAAAATATGTGTTGGTGTTTAAATATACGTTAGTGTTATAATATATGTTAGTGTTAGAATATACGTTAGAGTTATAATATATGTTTGTGTAAGAATATGTGTTGGTGTTAGAATTTATGTTCGTGTTAGAATATGTGTTGGTGGTAGAATTTATGTTAGTGTAAGAATATGTGTTGGTGTTACAATATATGCCTGTGTTAGAATATATGTTGGTGTTAGAATATATGTTAGTGTTAGAATATGTATTGGTGTCAGAATATGTGTTGGTGTTAAAGTATGTGTTGGTGTTAGAATATATGTTAGTGTTAGAATATAGGTTAGAGTTATAATATATGTTGGTGTTAGAGTATGTGCTGGTGTTTGAATATGTGTTGGTGTTAGAAAATGTGTTAGTGTTAGAATATGTGTTGGTATTAGAATATGTGTTGGTGTTAGAATATGCGTTGGTGTTGCAATATACGTTAGAGTTATAATATATGTTCGTGTTAGAATATGTGCTGGCGTTAGAATATGTGTTAGTGTTAGAATATATGTTAGTGTTACAATATTTGTGCGTGTTAGAATATATGTTGGTGTTAGAACATACGTTATAGTTATAATATATGTTAGTCTTAGAATATATGTTGGTGTTAGAATATGTGTGGGTGTTAGAATATATGTTGGTGTTAGAATATGTGTTGGTGTTAGAATATAGGTTGGTGTTAGAATATATGTTATGTTAGAATATATGTTGGTGTTACAATATACGTTAGAGTTATAATATATGTTTTTGTTAGAATATGTGTTCGTGTTAGAATATGTGTTAGTGTTAGAATATATTTTGGTCTTAGAATATATGTTAGTGTTAGAATATGTTTTGGTGTTACAATATATGTTGGTGTTATAATATATGTTAGAGTTATAATATATGTTATATATGTGTGTTAGAATATGTATACATATATGTTAGTTATAATATATGTTATATATATATGTGTGTTAGAATATGTGTTGGTATTTAATCTGTTAGTGTAAGAATATACGTTGATGTTAGAATATATGAGAGTGTTATAATAAATGTTAACGTTAGCGTATATGTTAGTCTTAGAATATATGTGTGTGTTTGAATATGTGTTTATGTTAGAATATATATTAGAGTAAGGATATATGTTGGTTTAAGAATATATGTTATTGTTAGAATATATGTTTGTGTTAGAATACGTGTTAGTATTAGTGTTATATATTCGTTATCATCGAGGTTATCCTTGAGGGGTACCAAATTGAGCTTTCGTTACATTTGAATATGTTATATAGAGTTCTTCATTTAGGGGCACATTTTACGTTTTCTATATAACATAAGAAAGATTCCGTGTGATTGTCTCTAACATAAATGGTTGTGTGTTTGATTATCATAAAGGGAATCGTGTGTGTGACATGTAATTTCTGAACCTACCTCTGTTTCTCGCTGTTGGATCATCTGGGAATTTCTCATCCTGGAGGGAGACTTGATACCTGTTTGACGAAGATTTATCACTCCAAGACGATGAAATGGTTTTATAGTTTTTATTTCACTTTCCCCAGAGGTCCTGCAGCAGGTGTAAAGTGAAATCTGCTTGTGTGGTTCTTCTTCACACACGTCAGCGTTCGTCTCCCCCCTCCCCAGTTAAGAGGGGGGAGACCACGGAAAACGTCCGTCTTCTTCAAAGCTCAAATCAAATCTCACAGATCTAGCCAACCACGTCACACATACGTAATTTGGTCAGCTGACCTTTGGTTCTGATAAACGTGTCTACCTCCACGTTTACTCACCTCTCTCTCTCTCTCTCTCTCTCTCTCCCTCTCTATTCTCTTATAGAGACACAGAGAGAGAAAACAGAAAGAGTAAGAAAGCCAGAGAGGGAGGGAGAGATGCTCGTTAACATTAGAATATATGTTAGTATTAGAATATATGCTAATGTAAGAATATATGTTGATGTTAAAATATATGTTAGTGTTAGAATATATATTGGTGTTAGAATGTGTGTTTATGTCAGAATATATGTTAGTGTTAGAATATGTTTGCGTTATAATATATGTTGGTGTTAGAATATATGCTGGTGTTAGGAATCAGTGATTGGAAAATTCGGAACATTTTGAAATATTTTCGGAATTAGTATTAATATCGGAAAAATTTTTAGCCCAATACTGATTCTTTAAATATTTAATTTTCCATTGCTTGTACTCATGACAATTTTTTTTAACTATCGGCAAAACAATAGTGACACTAAAATACGTACATTTATTTGACTTCCTTCAAAAAATAAAACATTGCATGAATCCGTGACATAACTCTTTAAAGAATGTAGTTGGTTTATAAGGTTTCGAAAAGTGTTCAACAATTAAATAAAACATCTTTATCAAAAAAAAAAAAGATGCTGACAAGCACATTGATAATTGAATTTAAAAAAAAGTGTTTTTTTTTTTAATTTTGTTGACTCATTTTGAGTCTTTATATGCTGTTATTATTATTGGCTCACATGAAGCTTTCACACAAGTCAACAAACGATCTGATTGGAAACCTGTGGTGTTCTCTGGAAGCTGAGTGACAACAAGTCTCCCCAGACGTCCAGCTCTCTCTACCCCCTTCGATAGCATTTGCAAATGAATTTGCATCATCGCAACAGCCGATTACCATTGATTTCTCGCCGGTAGTGGCCATTGGTTTATACTGGAATTTGAGTGGCACTCAGCCTCCCCAAGGTCCCAGTTCTCTTTGCGCTTGTCCAGCCGAGGTCTGGTTAGCGCTCGTTCCTCGGTCCTTCAGTCCTTATTGACCCTTCTCGGCCCTTTGGTATCATTTTTTTTGGGGGGGGAACGGTGATGAAACAATGGGGGGGATGTATGATGGGAGGTGTAGAACTTGTAAATATGCAGTTTCTTCATTCTCTGTAACGCTTATTCGTTATATTGTCTTCTTGTATTATTCTCCGCATTCAAGGGTTTTCCTTAATATTTCAGCCGTTTTCATTATCGTTAAACGTTGTACTTTTGCAGTTATTCCTCCGATTCCAATTTCTGATATTCTTTTTTCGAAGTTTTTCGGAATTGTTCCTAGTGCTCCTATTACTATTATTATTATTATTATTATTATTATTATTATTATTATTATTATTATTATTATTATTTACTCACTATGAATGATCACACAAGCCATCTTCAGAGATTGCTCTTTGAGAACGTTTTGGTGTTCTCTGGAGTCTGAGTGACAACAAGTCTCCCCAGATTTCCAGTACTCTCTATCTCTTTCGATAACCTCTGAAAAAGAATTTGCTTTATCGCAACAGCCACCTATCATTGATTTCTTGTTGGCAGCGGCTATTGGTCTTCGCTGGAATTTGGGTGGCAATAAGCTCCCCCTCACAGACTCAGTCCTCTTTGCACTCAACCAGCATAGGTCTGGTTAGTGCCTTCTCTTCCCAGTCTTTCCATCCTCCTTGACCCTCCTCAGTTATTTGGTGTGGTGCCAGTTTATGGTGACACACACACGCACACACACACACACACACACACACACACACACACACACACACACACACACACACACAAAAGGGGAGGCTATATTTTATGATTATATTGTTGATTCTATGTGATTTCTTTTGCGCTTTACATTTGTGGTCGTTTCTGTGCATCCTGTTTGTGTCTGTAGTTCATGCATGGTAGCCTCCGTATTCGGGGATTTTCCTTAATATTTCCACACTTTTAATTATTGCTATCCATTGTATCTTCCCAGCTATCAATCTGATTCCAATCTCTCCTATTCTTTGTTCAAAGTTTTCAGTATTGTTCCTAGTGCTCCTACTATTAGTGGTGTTATCTTGACTTTCTTCATTTTCCAGATAGCTTTGAGCACTCTGGCCAGTACCACTTATTTACTCCGCTTCTCAGTCTTCTTGTGAGCTGCTGGAACGACAAAATCTACGATCGTTTGTATATCCATATCTCATAGGATTTTGTGACTTTCATTTTCCATTACTGCTGCCGTTTGACTGGGTGTTCAAGGTGCAATCGTCTGCGTAATTGCCAGTATACTGCCTTCCCCACTTGACTGTGTCTATTTCTATATTCTTTTTGGCTAGTTTGCTGCATTCACTTATTATATGGTTTATTGTTTCGTCTTTTTGTCCACAGAGTCTGCATTTGCTGTTTTCTTGTCGATCCTTGCTTTGATGTTGTTGGTTCTGATCGCGTTATCTTGTGCGGCTGTTATTAGTGATTCAGTTTCCCTGCTTAGGTTTCCTTTTTGTAGCCATTTCTATGTGTTTTCTCTAGTCTCGTCTTTTGTAATCCTTATGAATCGTTTCTGTTTCTCTTCCCATTTTTCTTTCCTCGTCTTATTCCTTGTTTCTTCTTTTTCAGTGTTGTTTGTTTCTTCACTGTCTCTTGCTGCAGTCATCATTTTTTCGGTGTTCTTCATTATGTATTCTTCTCATTCTTGCTTGCGCAATTTACACACTCTTCTATAGAGATCAGCCCTCTTCCCCCGTCTTTCCTTTTCATATATAGTCGGTCAGTATCATTCTTTGGGTGTAGAGCATTGTGCATTGTGCTGAGTTCCCTGGTCTTCTGGTTAGGATTCCCCAGTTCTTCTTTAATCCAACTTATAAATGGTCCAGAGTATCTTACTAGTGACACTGCCTACGTATTTATCCCTTGATTAGGTTTCTACTGAATCACCTTTGTATTTTAATCTCAGTTATGTGTTGTCCATCAGCTGTCAGTTCAAGTCTGTATGTTCTCGTTGTATTTTCTATCAAATTGATTATCTTGCTTGGTATTTTGCATATTCTCAGGCATTTTATTATCCATGCTTATGGGATCCTGTAATACACTTTCGTGTAGTCGATCCATGCTAATTCTTTTTTTCTCTTATCTCTTTCAGGATCCTTTGATCTATGTATAATAGATACTTTTCTTTTTTGGCATCTTTTTTCTGCTCCTCTGGGAGTAGTCCGCGATTATAAAGGGATTGATAAGTTTTTTCCCCTCAGTTGTGCGGTTAGTATTTTCCACATTGTAGGTAAGCAGGTTATAGTTCTGTAGTTGCTGAGGATGGTCGCTTGTTCTGCGTCTTTTTGCACCAGTGTGGTTCTACCTTTGATCATTCATTCTGATACACGTGCTTCGTGGATACATCTTTTCAGGTACTGAACTAGCCTTTCATCATCATCATCATCATCATCATCATCATCATCATCATCATCATCAGCAGCAGCAGCAGCAGCAGCAGCAGCATCAGCATCATTCTAGAAGTGTAAGCCATGTTTAGTTTCAGAACAGTTTCCGATGGGTCGTTGTTCTAAACAAGTCTTGAGAGGTGACTGGTTTGCAGTAGACAGTTCCACAGAACAAAATATTCTTACCATGTCGAAACGGAAAAAAGCATGCGAAATTGCTACAGACAAGGTTTAATATTTATGGAGCAATTCTTGTTTCTGATTGGTTGGTAGCAGAACGTGAATTAATTCGTTTCGTCAGTTCCTAGCAGCATCGTTTATAAATAGAATCACCCGACTGTGTGGTATCATACCCCATTATAATTCCATTGTGATGGGATGTGTCTCCTAGCGGCTTCGGCTGCAGGGAGACAGGGTAGTACAAGTCAAGGATTCGTCACTTGACACTCAGCCCAACAGGTGAGGGGCCGGGAACCGGCCCAGCACCTGTTGGACTGTGGTACACCGCCTGGGTAATACCTAGGAGGTCCACCCTCCCAGGCCTTGCCACCGGGCTTTCCGGTGGGGCAAGTTTATTGCTTGCTGCCTGAGGCGCCCCGACCGGGGAATGCCGACGGGGTTACTCAGGCAATTTTTAAATTGCAGGAGTGCCCCTCCTTTAGGGGAGCCTGCGGGTATCCCACTTTCCAGGCCTTGTGCTAAATATTGCCGATGTGGGCGGCAATTAAATATATACCGCATTATAATTCCTTTATAATGGGATGTGTCTCCTAGCGGCCTCGGCTGCAGGGAGAAAGGGTAGTACATGTCAAGGATTCGTCACTTGACACTCAACCCAACAGGTGAGGGGCCGGGAACCGGCCCAGCACTTGTTGGACTGAGGTACACCGCCTGGTCCACCGCCTGGTACACCACCTGGTACACCCTAGGTCCACCCTCCCAGGCCTTGCCACCGGGCTTTCCGGTGGGGCAAGTTTATTGATTGCTGCCTGAGGCGCCCCGACCAGGGAATGCCGACGGGGTTACTCAGGCAATTTTTAAAAATTGCAGGAGTGCCCCTCCTTTAGGGGAGCCTGCGGAGTTCCCACTTTCCAGGCCTTGTGCCAAATATTGCCGATGTGGGCGGCAATTAAATAACTACCCCATTATACGTCCAAAATATTGCAACAATAATCATCATTGTTATCATCATCATCATCATCATCATCATCATCATCATTATTAGTATTATTATTATTATTATTATTATTATGTAGTGGGTTTTCGTCCCATGGATTTTTTTTTTATCCTCAAGTCAGCATAAACAAATCATAGCAGAAGTGGCCAAAAAGTACGAAAAAAATTAAACATCTTGAGTTGAATTACGTATAAATGAATTCGTGTATTCAAATATTTCACGTTTCTGTGCGAGAATAAACTTGGGCGTCAATTCTTTTTGATTTTCCATGCTTGGTTTTAAAACAAAATGTCTAAATATATGAAAGGTGAGTTCGGCTGAAGATGGAAGGCAACAAATATAGAACACCAATCATGAAAAATGGTTTTTGTTTATTGATTTTAATGAAACCATTTGACAATTTAGTTGCTTCATTGGTTTTTCACTGACAACATCTGTGAGGGATAGTGGAATTTTGCACAGTTGAACCGCGGGATAGTGCATTAAAAATTAGTAACAAAATACAGTAAAGTATATAATACACATGTATGAACGTAGAGCGGTAGGCCTCGATATATCTAAAGCTGTTGACACGATGGTCTTCTAAAGAAAAATGAGATCATATGGTATCACTAGAAGAATTCATAATGTAATTAAATCCTTCTTAAGTAAGAGAAAAATCCAGGTTGTCCTCGACGGTCGTACATCTAAACATGCGGGACTACCTCAGGGGTCTATCCTTGGACCTTTATTATTCCTGATATTCATAAATGACCTCCCTGATAAAATTGCGTCTGAGATTGGTATATTTGCTGATGACACCACTCTCCATAAGGCACGAGGGGAAAACAAATGAACACATATATAACGAAATGGCAGAAACTTTAGATGAAGGCCTCCAATCTGTAGTAGAATGGTCACATTCAATGAATTACAAGAAACCTTCTCTATCACCAATAGCAATGGCCAAAAACACATTGCCTGAGAGTACTTCCTTTAAACTCCTCGGCCTAACATTCACAGGGCATGTAGTAGAGCTGACATCTATTCAGTGTAACCGCCTTCAGATCCAATCACTGCCTCGATACTGGTCGGGAACTCGGAACATGCCTTTTTCCACAAACGCCAGCGGGAGATCAGCGAATACTCGACGGATGGTTGTGATCATGTGATCAAGCTGGCTTTGGTGTTGTGAGAGGTCATGTTGGTGATTTTCTCGACGTATGACCAAACGAAGTCGTCCAGCAGGTTCAAGTCAGGGAAGAAGGATGGCCAATGAGAAAAGGGTACAAAGTCGTAGCATCCCTGCCAGAGTTTCTTTGAACTTGTGGATCGATGCCGAGTCCTGCTGTCACATCCAGGGGCTGCCAGCGGCCACCTGATTGCACCAGGGGACCATTACACTCCTCAACACATCCAGACACACTTTGATGTTGACTTTCAAGCCGACTTCGAAGACGTGAGGTGGCATGATGTTGCCCTCACTTGAAACCACATCAAAGACCATAACCCTGTTCGGAAACTTTATTTTCATCACCCTAGGTATGTCCCTGTTATTTATGGAAAACCAGCGATGCATTTTGAGGGTGCTAGCAATGCTTCTGCTGAATTAATTGGATCGGTAAAGAGCATGAGTTGTGCAGCAGCGCATCTCCGATTTTGCTCGTTACCTTCTCTGCCACCAATAGCAATGGCCAGTGACTCCCTGTCTGAGAGTACATCTTTCAAACTGCTTGGCCTAACGTTCACAGGAAACATGAGTTGGAACAATTACATTGAAAACATTGCCAGGGCCACTGCGAAAAAGGTAGGCTCTCTCTACCGTGCTTGAAAACTACTGACACCTGAAAGTATCCTGTACCTCTATGAGGCCACCATTCGCCAATGTATGGAGTATTGTTGTCACATTTGGGCTGGTGCATCTGCTGCTAGTCTCTCGCTCCTAGACAAGGTTCAAAAGAGAGTCGCCAATCTGATAGGCCCTGAACTGGCATCTAAGCTTCAGCCTCTGTTCCATCGACGAAACGTTGCATCCTTCTGCCTGTTCTGCAAGTATTTTAATGGTGAATGCTCTAACAAACTGCAGACACTTGTGCCCCCACGACGTAGACACCCTCGACAAACCCGACAGGCTGCTAAATCCCACCCCCACACAGTAGGGATCCCAAGATGTAAAAGATCTTTCTACTCCAGTAGTTTCTTCCCCAGAACCGCTAGACTCTGGAATTCCAATCCAGGTCCCTGCTTCCCTAACTGTACTGACATGCAGAAGTTCATGTGTAACGTGAATCGACATCTTGTTGCCCAAATCCCAACATAGTGCCCCAGTATTTGCTGCCCCTGATAGTAGCCCCCTACACCAAAGTGGTAATGTGCCTTGTTTGGGGTGAAAATGTAAAAAAACAAAAAAACTTTCAGACATGATAGAAGGTTCCTATCGCTGCTATCGCTATTCGGATTTGTACAAAATTGGTCAAATAGTAGATGGTCTGCAACAAAAAAAAAAGGGGGAACCGGTTTTCATTAAACGGAAATAAAATCATATTGTCTTTTCTAAAGCGACAATTTTATCGTTCTACTTTGTACAGTAATAAAATTATTGTAGGTTAACACTCTAAGATAAATCACTCCTCAAAACAAAAATGAGATTCTACTTTGTTTAGGAGATTATGTGTGAATAACTTAAAGAGAGGAATTTAAAAAAAAGTAATTATTTAATAATTTAGAGTGAGTGATTAGTTTCGCATATAAATTAAAATTTATTTTTTCAGGGTGTTCACACGTAATCACTTAAAAAAGTAGAATCTTATTTTAGCTGGAATGCAATAGTAAACAAATTCTAAATGCCATAATGTAACGAAGCTGCTGACTCGTATGTATGAGTCGCGACATCTCGACGTATGTAAATGATTAATGGCGTGAGGTAACAACATAGTGGAGGAAGGAAAAAAGAAACGAGAGATAAACATGTGATGAAGAAAGATAGATAGATAGATAGAGAGAGAGAGAGAGAGAGAGAGAGAGAGAGAGAGAGAGAGATTTAACCACGTGACTAGAACATTTAGATCAGATACACGGCTCATTTATTTTCTGAACTTTTAAGAAGATTTTCGGGCGACCATATTGTCGCTGATTTGGAAAATACGTGTCAGGCGGCTTGTTGTGGAAATGACCGGTAATAAATGCCTTTTCTTTCAACTGAAAAATAACACTCATGTCGAATTTCTTTTCTTTGTTTCTTTGCAAAACCCTACAAACAAAGCACGGAAAATTATATGGAACCGTTAGAAAGGCTGTACAACATTGCAATAAGAACATCAATAACTATTGTCCAGGGAACATTAAATTCTCTCATAAGTTTCCTTGGGTAACTATTTATTTTTAAACAATTGGATTAAAAGGCGCTGTATGTAAGATTTAGTTTTGACAGTTATGGCTTTTAATTAAAAGTCATAACTCGTATTTAGTCGTATTTACTTTCACACGGTTATTCAACATTTTATCGTAATCGTTACTGTTAATGATGACGTCACCAGCACTCGTACCCGGTTTTGTAATAAATATATCCTTGTTTGATTTAAAGGTTTTAATGGCTAGGAAGTAATTATTTTCACAAATAAAAAGTAAAAAGCATGCCGATAGAAATGATTGGTCGTAGATACAACTTCAGCTAACACCTCCTCTTTATAAATATGATAAGAACAAGGATTATCAAAATCTAAACGACATTAAAGAATCTGCTGGTCGGAATTTGATAAAGAATGACTCTAAAAAGTGGTTGTTCATGAGATTCTCTCCAATTGTCTTTTTGCCACAAAACTATAATTCACTTATAGTGGAAGACTGCTTTTTCATCATTTCACAGGCATAGTGTTACCCGTAATTCATTAAGTTTTGTTAATTAAAATTTTCATTGCCTGACATATATGTATATATATATATGTGTATGTATGTATGCATGTATGTGTTGTGTCTGCACAAATGATTAACAAGAACACGGAAAGTAAAGGTATACAATAATATATTAGGCAGAAAAATTATATACATATTTACATGTCTTCAGATATACTTCAGTTGGAGATATTCCGGCATATGGCGTGTGCATGTCTTACTGGAGGCAACATAGGCGTCTTGCCTATTTGGCTGTCGTTCCGAAGTCCCCCAGTATTTGTGATTGATACCTTTATATATCACACTCAACTGCCCAGTTAATTAGTGGGCGTCTCCACAACAGTATGTATGTATGTATGTATGTATGTATGTATGTATGTAGAGTTTTTCTATTATAATAATAAATATGAAATCTGCATGAATTAAAATATCATATTTAGGCGTATTTTACGACCGGATATATATATATATATATATATATATATATATATATATATATATATATATATATATATATATATAAAGATGAGGAGTAAAAATTACATAGAACATTATTGTATCAACATCACGAATTTAATTTGATTTATGCATAGCTTGCATTAAGTGAATAGTGTTTCTACTATCTTGATGTTTTTTTACTATATTAAATATATTATTTTCAGGTTCATTTATTATGTATGCACACACACACACACACACACACACACACACACACACACACACACACACACACATATATATATATATATATATATATATAT
>NC_136498.1:118409052-118421552 GCF_053919585.1 Euprymna scolopes | reverse complement strand
ATGGATCTCATCAGGGACGCTCCATGGCAAAATATCTTTTTACTTCCTGCTGAACAGTACGCAAATGAGACCACTGAATGGTTCAAAGCGGCAATTGAGGCACATGTTCCCACACACAAATTCTATAGCAAACCCCACTCTCCCCAATGGTTCACTTCAACTTGTGCAGCTGCCATAGCGCAAAGGCAGCATGCGTACCACAAATTTAACCGACATAAGTCCAGTTCAAACAGACAAAAGTACATAGAAGCCAGAAATAACTGTAAGAAAGAAATAGCGACAGCTAAGAGAGAATTTACTAAAACCACCCAAAAACGCATCGAAGCACAGAAATTAGGAACCTGAGACTTCTGGAAAATCTACAACAGTGTAGTAAATAATAGGCAATCAACAATTCCCCCACTATCCAACAATCATGAGGTTGTTTGCTCTGCAACTGAGAAGGCTAACATGCTTGCCAGACGGTTTGCCTCCAACTCCACACTGGACTCTGCTAACCACCCCCTCCCTGACTTTCCTTTGCAGACAGACGCCACAGTAGACGATCTGAAAATCACCCCTGCTCGGGTGCATGCTATCATAAGAAAGATTGACACTGTAAAAGCATGTGGACCTGATCTCATCTCGGCTGTGCTATTAAAAAAGTGCGCCGCTTAAGTAGATCCAGTTCTCTCCAAACTTTACAACAAATGTCTTAATGAATCTTGCTTTCATGCCTGCTGGAAAACTGCTTCTGTAGTGCCAGTTTTCAAGAATTCTAACAAAAGAACTGACCTAGTAAATTTCTGCCCCATTAGCCTTCTCCCACTTTTCGACAAAATATTTGAGACCATAATTAACCAGGCTCTAGTCTATCACCTTACAGATGCTAAACTTATGACTGACCAACAATATGGATTTAGACAAGCCTGTTCCACAGCAGACATCCTAACTGTAATCTCAGAACGTATATACCAGTCACAGGACAAAGCGGATAGGGTAGAGCAGTAGCTCACGATATATCTAAGGCTTTTGACAAAGTATGGCATGAGAATCTTCTCAAGAAAATCAGATCATACGGTATCGCTAGAAGAATACATAACATAATTAGATCTTCTTAGATAAGAGAAAAATCCAAGTTGTGCTTGACGGTCGTCCATCTAAACAATATGATACAAATGCGGGAGTGCCTCAGGGTTCTATCCTTGGACCTCTGTTATTCCTAATATTCATAAATCATTTCCCTGACAAAATTGTCTGTGAGATGGGTATGTATGCTGACGACACCACGCTCTATAACAGATACGACAGGAAAATAAATGAACATATAATCTAAAGAAATGGCAGAAACACTAGAGGAAGACCTCCGATCCGTAGTGGAATGGGGACAAAAATGGATGGTCACCTTCAATGCTGCCAAGACTAAACTTTTTTCCTTCAATAATTACAAGAAATCTTCCCTACCACCAATAGCAATGGTCAAAGACTCTTTATCTGAAAGTACATCTTTTAAACTGCTTGGCCTAACGTTCACAGGAAACATGAGTTGGAACAATTACATTGAGAACATTGCCAAGACCGCTGCGAAGAAGGTGGATTCTCTCTATCGTGCTAGAAAGCTATTAACGCCTGAAAGTATCCTGTACCTCTATAAGGCCACCGTTCGCCCATGTATGTATTGTTGTCATATTTGGGATGGTGCATCTGCCACTAGTCCCTTGCTCCTAGACAAGGTTCAAAAAAGAGTCGCCAATCTGATAGGTCCTGAACTGTCAGCTAAACTTCAGCCTCTGTCACATCGACGAAATGTTGCATCCCTCTGCCTGTTCTACAAGTACTTTAACGGTGAATGCTCTGACGAACTGCAAGCACTTGTGCCCCCTCGACGTAAATACCCCCGACAAACCTGACAAGCAGCTAAATCCCACTCCTTCACAGTAGAGATCCTTAGATGCAAGAGAGCCTTTTACTCCAGTAGTTTCTTCTCCAGAACAGCTAGATTTTGGAATACCCTTCCGGGTCCCTGCTTCCCCGACTGTACTGACATGCAGAAGTTCAAGTGTAACGTGAACCGACATCTTGCTGCCCAACTTCCTATACAGTACCTCTGATACTTATGTCCCTGATAGTAACCCCCTACAACAAAATGGCAATATGCCTTGTTTGGGGTGAAAATGCAAAAAAAAAAAAAAACTGTTCCTCTGGTCTACTTGGGTATGATTAGAAACCGCTATCTGCAGACCATGCTCACCTGGAATCGTAGAGACTAAACACTTTATCCACTGCGCCATGGACTCCAGATGAATTGGCCGAAACGTGGGGTAACAACAACGTTAAAGATGAGGATAAAAGTCCGCAAAATAGAATAAATACACAAATAATGAAACCTCGTCTCAAAGGATTAAAAAAATAAACATAAAAATAATTTTTTTTAGTAAATATATATATATATATATATATATATATATATATATATATATATATATATATAAAGTAATAGCGTTCCTGTGTGTGTTTGTCTGTGTGTACAACTCCTTAAGATCAAAGAAATATAAAGTGTCTATAGTGTGTGTACACCTCTCCTGGTCAAGAAATATTAACGCCCATTGTAGGATACTTCTGTCAAAAGAGACATTTATTTTTATGTGTAACTTCAAGATATAGCATTCTTCACATCATATCGACTGAGTTAGGGTTATTAGCATATCACATTAAATCATTTTAAATAATTAGCTCGATTGTATTACTTATTCGATATAATAGCCTCGTTAATACTGTTCTATTTAAAAATATAATTTAAAATGTAATTATTTAGTTTATTTTCATTTCAATTTATATTTTATTTAACTTAAATTTACTTATTATTATTATCGTAAATCTGAAACCTTTTAATTTTCAAACCAGAAAACCAAGGGGAATAACTGTGATAGTTTAATTCTTTGAGCACGTTATTAAATATTTTCTATAATAGATTTGTTTTCATTTCGAAATATTCTTCTAAGTTGAATTATTATTTTTAATTCGGAGGTAATTTTTTTTTCGCTCTTTCTTAATTTTTAAGTAAGCTTTTGGTACTCATGCAGAGAGAGTCCACCCGGCTTTCTCCGGAACATGATGCGAACAGCCGGAGTAAACCGAACGTCGCTGAGGAAATTAAGCCGAGCGTCGCCGATGAAACCAGTCCTTAAATGAGATTCTCCAATCTAAAAACATAAGCCGACTTCACAAGTTCCATTATGAGGTGAAGCTCGAAGGTTCTACCTCGAGGTATCTAAAACAAAAAAAAAAAATAGTAAATAAATAATAAAAATAAAAAAATAAATAAAAGCATTAACTCCCCAGCCCACCCACCCCACCATACCCTTTAAGTACCAGTTAGCTTCTTTTTTTTTCTTTTTTTTATATTACATTTTCACCCCAAACAAGGCACATTGCCACTTTGGTGTAGGGGGCTACTATCAGGGGCAACAGCTACTGGGGTACTATGTAGGGATTTGGGCAGCAAGATGTCGGTTCACGTTACACTTGAACTTCTGCACGTCAGTACTGTTGGGGAAGCAGGGACCTGGAATGGAATTCCAGAGTCTAGCGGTTCTGGGGAAGAAACTATTGGAGTAAAAAGATCTTTTACATATAGGGATCTCTACAGTGTGGGGGTGGGATTTAGCAGCCTGTCGGGTTTGTCGAGGGTGCTCACGTCGTGGGGGCACAAGTGATTGCAGTTCGTCAGAGCATTCACCATTAAAATACTTGTAGAAAAGGCAGAGGGATGCAACATTTCGTCGATAGGACAGAGGCTGAAGCCTAGATGACAGTTCAGGGCCTATCAGGTTTGCAACTCTCTTTTGAACCTTGTCAAGGAGCGATAGACTAGTAGCAGATGCACCAGCCCAGATGTGACAGCAATGCTCCATACATGGGCGAACGGTGGCCTTATAGAGGTACAGGATACTTTCGAGTGTTAGTAGTTTTTTAGCACGGTAGAGAGAGCCCACCTTTCTTGCAGCGGCCCTGACAATGCCTTCAATGTAATTGTTCCAACTCATGTTTCCTGTGAACGTTAGGCCAAGGAGTTTGAAAGATGTACTCTCAGATAAAGAGTCGTGTGCCATTGCTATAGGTGGTAGAGAGGGTTTCTTGTAATTGTTGAATGAAACTAGTTTAGTCTTGGCAGCATTGAACGCGACCAACCACTTTTGTCCAAATTCCACCACAGATTGGAAGTTTTCCTCTAGTGTTTCTGCCATTTCTTTAGATATGTGTTCATTCGTCTTCCTTTCGTGCCTGCCATAGAGTGTAGTGTCATCAACATATATACCCATCTCAGAGGCAATTTTATCGGGGAGGTTATTTATGAATATCAGGAACAATAGAGGTCCAAGGATAGAATCCTGGGGCACCCCTGCATTTATATCATATTGTACGACCGTCGAGAACAACCTGGATTTTTCCCTTATCTAAGAAGGATTTAATTATGTTAAGTATTCTACCAGTGATATCGTATGATCTAATTTTCCTGAGGAGACCCTCATGCCATACCCTGTCAAAAGCCTTAGATATATCTAGAGCTACCGCTCTGCCCTCCCCCGCTTTGTCCAGTGAATGGTATATACGTTCAGAGATCACAGTTAGGATGTCTGCTGTGGAACGCGCTTGTCTAAATCCATATTGTTTGTCAGTCAGAAGTTTAGCATGGTTAATTAAGGTCTCAAATATTTTGGCAAAAAGTGGGAGGAGGCTAATGGGGCGATAATTTGATGGGTCAGTTCTTTCGTCAGAATTCTTGAATACTGGTACAACAGAAGCAGTTTTCCAACAGCCCGGAAAGCAAGCTTCTTCCTTCTTTTCGAAATGACCCCAGGAAGACAGGTTAGGGGTCTTCAGAGCTAAGTAACAACTTTTATCCATAACTGTTTATATATATATATATATATATATATATATATATATATATATATATATATATATATATATATATATATATATATAACTACTTCATTTATTCACATAAATTTAATATACGAAAGTATAGATTTATGCGTAAACTTTAAGTATTTACTTCAAAAGTGCTCAATACGTAGGTAGAGCTAGTTAGTAATTTATAAAATATATATGACACTTCCTTTTTAAACATGGAGTGCAGAGGTAAATCAGATATGAATGTACGGAAGCCATAGAGTATCGGTATACAGTACGGTGGAGGGGTACGTCTGGGGGCTTCTTACATTTCGTTTTTATCTTAACTGATACGACGGAGTGGTCGGAGGATCCTAGAGGAGAATGAAGATACATGAACATAGCTCAGGGGAAGTTGAGAGAAAAAGGTCTAAGAGGCTTGCATATTGATTGGGTGTATCGGGCACACGGGTGGGTTCGCGAACAATCTGAGTGAGGTCATAAGCAATGGCAAAATCATGACAAAACCTCCCCTCATCATCTGTCTTATTTGAATGGGTCAGCCATTCCACGTTATGGACGTTGAAGTCACCACAGATGTGGATGTTAGCCGAGGGATGTGAAGACAGTATGTGGTCTATTTTCTCAGATATGCTCTTAAAGATAGTAACTCCGCTGTTGTGGGGCCTATAGAGGGCAAATATAAATGCAGTGGTGTTAGCAAGTGCAACCCTGAAGCACATATAGGGTAAATTAGGATCTTCTCTAGAGATATCCCTGCCACATGGGAAGCCATCCTTAATGTAGGCACATATTCCATGCCCATGGCGATCTTGGGTGTCAGATTTAGCTGTTAAATTGGAGTATCCATTAATTATGAACTCATCTAGGGAAGTGGTCGGCCCTATTCCAGTTTCACTTAGAAATAATATGTCCGGTTTCGTCTCCTGTAATTGGGTTTCAACCTCTGGAAGGTTGGAACGTAGACCCCTGATATTGGAGAAGGAGACCTGGTAGTAGGGGTCTACGCTGGAAGATGGGGTTCTAGGTTTAATCGAGTTTTTATTCTGGAGATATTTCATGTTGAGGTTTTGGGATTTGTGGAATAGGTCGGCATACTTGGTTAGAGCAGTACAGAGAGGGAAAGTAAGAGAGAAAAAGACAGGAAATTTTTTTTTTATTTGTAGCACACGAAAAGGTAAAGCCGTAACAATTACCCACTAGTATGGCATCGAGAGGCCCCACCAGAGACTACTGCATGGTCCAGATCCACTCAACAAATGACAATACAGCAGTCCCAGTACTTTGCGCCTGCTGATAGGACAGCCTCCTTAGTGGTTAATCCAAGGTTCGGGTCCCTGACTATCAGGCGGATAACGTCAGCCCAGACAAAACGTTTACCTCCAGCACCCTTACTAGTGACATGGCCACAAGGACAGACAGAGACAGAAAAATTTCCGACATCTCAGACTACTGGTCACCAAGTACTACCGACCTTTAAGCAGCTTTTTCTTCACCCTTTGTCAGAAAAATCACTCATTGAATGAGGACTGAATGACAAAATAGGAGAAGCGAGAGTTACTGGAGCTGCTGATAACACATCCACTGTATTATCTACTCTCCATTAAAAAAAAAAAGAAAAAAATGGGGGGAGGAAGGGGAATGGGTACAAGTGACTAAGTAGTAAGTCCGGTGCGAAGTTAATAATTCATGACACTTTCGGTGATAATCTCCCCTCCCATATTAATGGGTGGAAGTTTGTCGTTATCTATCTAGTTTGAATCATTAAAGTTTCATCTTATAATTAATTAAAATCCAATAATTAACTATTATCAATTTGTAAAGTCTGCTTACTATTAATTTACATTAGAGTTTAAATAATTATTCAAGGTTTTAATTTAGGAGGTTCGTTTTCATGAGTGACTGTTTCTTTGCACTGTATTATATTTCGAATGTACTTGAACATAAGGCAAACTAGACTTGAAGACATCCAAGTTGCAGTCAGGTGGGAAACAGGCAGATGGAACAGAGTTCCACAGGCGTGCACTTCTAAGAAAGAAGCTTTGTTCATGGAATCTACGTTTTCGTTTTAGCACAGATAAAGAGTGGGGAAAATTTTTGATAGTGGTTTACAACTAGACGGGTGTTTTTTGTGAAAGATCGGCGAGAGGAGACCAGGGATTGGAGCTCAGACAAGCACTTGCCATGGAAGTAACGATAAAACAAAGGCTCGCAACGTCTCTCCTGTGGTGCTGAATACGTATATCACATTTAAATTTTGAGCATGATATGAAGAAATTTTTAAAAAGTGGGGGATCACTGTCCTATATAAATTTGACGTAATATGAGCACCCACTTTATGGCCACCTAATAATTTCTTTATATTATATAACAAATTTAACTGTGATTTTCGTTTTTAGCACCTCCGAAAACCGACGCTGTTTTTTTTTTGTTTGTTTTTTTTTAACTAAGAGATTCGTTCATTTTGTTATAAGTTAGGACGTTAATAACGCCGTCAGTAAGCTTACATGAGCGGTTTTTTTTGTATTTTTTTTTTTGTTTTTTGAGGTGGGTATTCAATTATAGAGCTTGTATAGTTTTTAACAGGTGCTTCTGTAGTTGAATTAACCGTTTTTCCGTAAGTAACGTGCCGACATTAACCATTAAACCATTAAAGCAGAATCGTTTAATATTTCACATAAATTCTGTTTACATTAGGGGGCTGTGGGGCACCCTAATGTAAACAGAATTTTTGTGAAATATTTAACTGCTGAAGCACCTGTTAACAACTATACAAGTTGTATAATGAAAAAAAAGTATGTTTTTGTAAACTTACTGACAGCGTAATTAGCGTCCTAAATTATGAGATGAAAAAATGAACGATTCTTAGTAAAAAAAATAAAAATAAAAATAAAAATAGCACCGGTTTTCGGAGATGCTGAAAACGAATATCAGTTAAATTTGTTTTGATATGAAGAAATTACTACGTGGCCAGAAGGTGGGTGCTCATTTTACGTTAAATTTATATAAGAAAGTGATCCCCCACTTTTTGAAAAAAATTTCTTCATATCATGAAAACTACTAATCTGCCCCAAACTTAAACGTGATATTCGTTTTCAGCACCACCGAAAAGCTTTAAAAATGCTTTTTGAGGAGTTGGAAAGAAACTTTACATTGACCTATTTTTTTTTTTTATTCGAGACAAGGTACAAAGGTAAGTCAAATAAACACTTTATTTTTGTAAAGTTTTTATATTTTACTTTTATTTTTCTCAAGGAAAAACCTGAAAACTAGAAAAATTGAAACAAAACTGGGTGGGATAAATTTTTTTTCTTTTTTTTTCATATTAAAACAGATATTGTTGTTGTTTCCTCAGACCGTTTTATTAACAGTGTGTGTGCGTAAATCGTATTCCGCATTTGCGCTGGAGGTCTTTCTGTGTTGCTCGCTCAAACGCCCACAATGGCAATTGTAGGTCTAGACTTGGCAAAAAAAAAAGGTACCAGTCCGGATGATGTAAAGGTTCGGCATGTGGTAGCCTGACACCTCCAGGCATAGCCATCGCTTACCTTTCCTTGTCCACATGATGCACAAGTTTTCGTCCGTGCCAGTAATTTTTTTTCTTGACAAAAGTCGAGGACTCCACTTGGTGTTTCCAGCTGCTCACTTAAGGCTGTACAATTCATGTTTTTTTGGGGGGGGGGGATCTGACGTTAAGGTACGAAATGGTGGGCTTTATTTTTTTTGACTAATTTATTTTCTTTACTTCCTCTTCCAAATTGTCGTCTGCTACTTTGAAGTTTCAACTTTAACCATCGCGCTACATTGTCATTGGTTCAGCTTTATGTTTTGTCAGACGGCTTAATTCTCTCGGCGACACTCGGCTTACTCCGGCTGTTGACGTCATGTTCCAGAGAAAGCCAGGCGTGCGCTGAGTTACGTCTAGATCACCTTTTTTATTTGTTATTGTTGAGTTATCCGTTTTTTTTTCCGCTGTATTTAGTAGTTTTACGCCGATATAATTCATCGTTCTGTTTATAATTGTTTATTTTTGATAAAAAAAAAAATTACAGCCATTGAACTATAAGTGGTTTGTTTGGCATACTTATAGGTAAATGTGCACTGAACAGATAGCATAATACTTAAAGTTAAATTCAAATTTTGGCGCATCTTTTAATTTAAACGCGAAAAAAAAAGAATTGGACGCTGAAAACGTACATAGTAAAACAATACGTTGTAAAATGCTGTTATGGCTGTCAACGGGTTAATGTAGATTTATTTGTAAGAAAATTGCGTTAAAATAACTTAAACGTAATACGGAAATGAACGATGTAAAAAAGAATGCAGAAAGTATTAACAATTTTTTATTTGGATAATTTAAAAGCGAAAAAAACAAAAACAATTAGGACGCTGAAAACGTACACCGTAAAACAATACGTTGTAAACGGGTTAAAGTTGATTTATTTGTAAGAAAATTGTGACAGTATAATTCTAATACAGAATAGTTGCAAAACATCCCCATCCTTCCCATGTTAAATGATAATTTCTAAATAATAGCGTTAATATTTTAGTGCGCACGTCAAATTCTGCAAAAGTAGCGATTCATGTTTATTTGTTTACACTGTTATGGGTTTATGTTTATGTACGCATACGCAACCGGATGTTGGATTACAATACCCGTTACAAAGTTAATTGAGTTTTATAATTATATAGATTTAATATAAAATATTATTTTTTTACCATATATGATATCAGATACATCGCTATGTTATAATTATTACCATAAATCGGTATTTTTTTTAGTTTACCGACCCCTTGGCATTCACCTTTGAATTGTTGACTTTTATAAGTTTTGGAGGACGCTGAGAACGAATATTGCATTTATTTCTTGCGCAAACGAGTAGTTATTCATATTTGAAGACATTTAGTATTCAACCTAATCACTACAATTTCGCAAGCAATATGACCGCCCGTGCATTTACTAAAAAACACCAAAAAGAGCCAAACAAGCCAAAAAAATAACCCAGGCCCCCTTTCACTTTCTCATGATTGTTGGACAAATAATTATTTTAATGATAAAAAAAGACATTTATTTTCGTTTTTTGACACACATTGATTTTTTTCTTCTGATACCGAATCTGATAATCAAACCCGTCGCAAATTTACCGCTTGCATGGTATGAACTCCTGGACCCTGGGACTTTTTGAAGAAATGTTAGTTTCAATAAAGTGGGGGATCATTTTTATATGATAATTTAACCTAACATGAGCACCCACACGTTGACGCCCCCCCCCCATTTTTTTTGTTTATATTGGGGCGAGGGGGGGTATGTCGGCGGCGGCCGGGGGATGTTGGGGCGTTGTTGTAATTGTACTATCTAGAAATGTTTCCTGTTAAGGTGTGTTTTGCAATGAACATAAATAAAAGACAAGGTCAGACATTTAAAACCATTGGCGTAGACCTGACATCAGACTGCTTCAGTCACGGTATGTTCTACGTCTCCATCAGGCGAACAAGAAGTTCAGAAAAACTCTACATTCTGGCTCCAAATCAAAGAAGCAGAAATGTAGTTTTCCACGAGGCTCTTCAATGAAAAGTTCTACAAAAGGATATGATGAAAAACTGATATGATCTGATTGTGGTATGTTTTCAGTATTCAATGTGTTAGATATGATTTAAGCATCGAGTTGAAATTTACTTCCCTCTTACAACATCCACTTACTGGAAAGGTGCCCACAAATCGCGTACCTAAGTGTGCAGAAAAGTCCCGTGCGATGCGCGGGTATCTTTGCTAGTATATCTATAAAAGTACAGATATTTCAGTGTGTTGTCGCCATTTTTTAAATTGATCAGTTTTCTATTTTTACGTAAAGAGAGTCAGAATTAGTTTAATTTTTTGTTTATTGTTCCATTATTGTTGAAGTTGTTGTTGTTGTTGTTGTTGTTGGTGGTGGTGGTTCTATTATTGTCTGTATCAGGCGTGTGCAACAGGCGGCCCTCGTGTCACAACCGGGTTCGGCAGACCAGATAATGTGGCCCTTTAATAGTATTTTTTTTTATTCTTACGCACTTTAATTTCGTTTTACTTTTTTTTTCGAGATTGTAAAACTAGTTTTATCGTTTTTGAATTAATCGCACAAAATATGTTTTTATTTCTAAACGTATTCACAATATTATTGAATGTATTTAATTTCTTTTTGTTTATTGTCTATAAAGGTGGGTGTAGGAAGGTTGGGGCGAATTATTTTTATTTTATTTTAGTTTTAGTTTCGATTTTCTTATTTTATAGTTTATTAATTAAAAAAAGAAAAGAATTATAAATACACCAGGCCTCAGAGGAAAAGAAAAGGAAGGAAAACAACAACAGACGATAATCATATGCACTGATAGAAAGCACTTGAGAAAAACATGGTCGAAAAACAACGTTTGGGCGCCAATCTATATAATATGCCTGCCGAGATTAAAACTACCCTATATATGAAGTTTCATGTCTGTAGGCCAAAAACTGGCAAAGGAGTTTGGTAGGAAAATTTTTTCAAACAAATATAGGCACACACACACACACACACACACACACACATATATATATATATATATATATATATATATAAAATCAAGTACACTCAACATCAAGTACACTCAAAATCGTCTTACCATCAACACTTACCTTGTGAACTCGGAGTATAGGAAATTCCCATATGCACAAAACAAAATCACTGAAAAAACAAAAATACCTTAAGTAAGGGTAAGGATAATGAATAAACATTGGATAAAATGATGGTTAAAATTATTACGAACTTGCCAGGATTTGAACCTGGAATCTTCCGACCCGTAATCAAACGCGTTATACATTGCGCCACAAGTGTCTTGTTCGTACGGTGAAAGATGTTATCGCGACTGTATACAGACAGTGCTAAATTCCGTTGATATGGGCAGGTAACTTTTTCGAAACATTTGCACGAAGCGGCCCAAAACCCTTATTTCGGGCTTTTTGTGTGACTTGGCGTTGCACGAAACGGCCCAAAACCCTTATTTTGGGCTTTTTGTGTGACTCGGCATTGTTCGTTACGAACCATATATAGATAAGGACAATCTAGGGACTCACACCTTTCAGGGAAAAAAGAATTTTTCAATTCGGTGCATCCATTGAAAGTTTTATTGGTGTATATACACACACACATAAATAAATAAACATTTAGAATTTTATTAATAGTATAGATTACAAGATGCCATTACAATTCTTTGTGGATTGCATTTTTATTTAACATATGTATGTACACCTTAAAGTTACAGAATACTCTGTCGGTCTTCCCTCGAACTCATTACACGTAGAGGGGGAAAAAAAGCCCATGTCCTAAACACGATGGATTTAATTTGCGTTTTAGAAATAAAAGAAGTTATTAGCTTATCCGCTACGTGTCACTGTAACATAACATCCTTAACACGTTAGTTTAAATCTTTACTCGTAGATTTCTGTGGAAAATTTCCGCGTTTGTACTTAATCTATAATTACGTGAAAACTTCTATTTCTTACACACCCCACAACCAAATATTGTAAGAGATTATCATCACCATCAATGAATGTGAATGATCTTTTTCCATCTGTTTGATTTATGAGCTGAATG